>NW_021680471.1:239686-258474 GCF_001412515.2 Diachasma alloeum | reverse complement strand
ATGTATCTTGAATCTATCTGCGAATAATGTCGACAGGTGCGTTGCCAATATGAGAACAATAGAGGTGCCAACCGCTCATGAAGTGAGTCGGTACAAATTGACCGCGATATTTTAAATTCATTCTAACAAGAAATAATTTTCTATCTCTATTAGATTCTGAGATATTCATCAAAAAATCATTTCATGGTTTCGTGTAGACCGTCGCATGGTTTTTGGGTTCTATAGCATCAAACGGAAAGTCATCAATCGATAGCGGGAGCAACAAGAGTAATGCCTTTGGGTTACTTCTAATTAATTTTAACGTATTTTAAATTGAATTTGGCGCTTCCACTCTCCGCCGTACGCAGAGACGATCTTGGGACCGAGGATCTCTGCGAGCATTTCTGGGCGGCCTTCCGGGAATTTGGATGAGCTTCTGCGAGATCCGAATTGCCGAGAGGGTGCCACTTCCTGGACAGTATTGGTGACACAGAGCCCAGCTAATGTTGAGAGCGAGCGGAGGAAGAGGACAACACCAAAAATTGAATATTGCTGATGCTGTTGTATTTGAGGGACGGACTGTATTCCGAGAACTATTTTTGAAAGATGACATTATTTGTATTATTGAAATTTATGGGACTATAATGTATTTTGGATGAAATGGTGTGAGATCATGTGGTGGGGTTGCGCCGTTGAAATGAGACTGAAAATGTCCGATGGGCTTGTTCTAGATCCTGGTCGAGTTTGAGAGAATACGATTCGAAATATTCTATAGTTCTGAGGGGCTCGGGACCCTACGAACTTCAAATCAGCGGTGCGCGTGGTGGCTGATTTTCGCCTCTTTTTCTGTGTTGCGGCCCAGGCTCCTGTGAAATTAGCAATTTTGTCGACATCTCCGACATCTAAGTCGTGAAGGACTAATTCATTTTGGAGTCTAATTACCGGATGAAACCCTGGCCACTCTGATCAGTAGATATTTTGTTCGATAATTTTGTTTGGCTCTCTCGTTCGTATTTTATACGGATATGAAACATATTCTCCTTATTTACTTATCTGTCTCGCGACATTGGAATGATTAAGAATGTTACGAGTCTTTATGTTTGAAATTTGAGTCATAAGATTGTGATTTAGTTGATATTTAATCCTCGTCGTTGTTTGTTCATTGGAGCTTCCTTCCTTCCTTCTATCGAAACAAGTCTTCCATTTGTCACGAGCGAAAATCCGGAGATGACTTTCCCCGTTCAATTATCGATTATTAGAAATTATGGAAACCTCTAGAGTCTCTTGTGACTCAAGTAAGCTAACGGTTGTGAAACGTAGTGTTCGATTTGTGAAGATGGGCCACGAATTACCTCTGAACCATTAAATTCGCACATCCATACGAAATTCCTTGCAACTTGCCAGTTCAGCTACCCAATAACCCCCAAAACACGGAAACCGTGAGAAAATATTGGGTGTATGACTTAATTTTTACAGATTTTTCAGCAAATTTATTTAACAGAAAAAATAGAGAACAACGAACTCAATCTTGAAAGTATTGTCCATCGTTTTTGATGATCTTGTGCCATCTCTGAGGTAATATACGAATACCGTTGCGAAAGAAACTTGCAGGCTTCGCGGCGATAAAGTCATCGAAGAATTTACGCACATCGTCCAGCGTTTTGAACTGTTTATCCACTAAGGCGTGCTACATTGACCGGAATAAGTGATAGTCGGATGGGGCGAAATCTAGTGAATATGCCGCGTGCGGGAGAACTTTCCATTTCAAGTTCAAGAGGGTCTTTTGAGTCGCGCGAGCAACCTGAGGTAGAGAATTGTCATGCAGCACTATGACTTGCCTGCTTCCTTGCCCAGTAAATAGTCTTTTCCGATCAAGTTCTTCGCTCAGTTTGTTCAATTGTTGGCTGTAGCGTTCCGCAGTCACTGTCTGACCAGTTTCCAGGAGTTCGTAATAAAGCCCACCCTTTATGTCCCACCAGATACACAGGAGAATCTTTTTTAAGTGGATGTTCTGTTTCGGCATCGGCTTACTGGGTTGCCCGGGATCTACCCACGACTTTTTACGTTTGGGATTCTCGTAAAAATATACTTTTCATCACCCGTCACAATTTTCTTCAAGAAGTCTTTTTTGTATTGCCGGGCAAGCAGTGAAAGGCACGTGTTCATACGTTTACCTAGGTTGTGTTCGGTCAACGCATGTGGGACCCACCTTCCAACTTTNGAATGGAATGCCACATCATTGGCATTGTCTGCTCCAGCTAGGTCCTCTTCTCGATTCAGCATCTCGACAACTTTGGCCAATACCTGGTCCTCGTCAACATCACCTCCAACCACCTGGCGTGACTGTCCCAGGANTCATACGTTTACCTAGGTTGTGTTCGGTCAACGCATGTGGGACCCACCTTCCAACTTTTTGGATTTTTTCCATTTGGTGCAAACGCTTGGAAATAGCTGTTTGGGTGACTCCTAACTAAGCTGCATGCTCTTGTTGCGTTTGCATTGAGTCTCCATCCAGTAGAGCTTGCAATTCCGCATCTTCAAATTTTCAAGGCTGTCCAGGGTGCGGCTGGTCACTAAGATCGAAATCACCACTTCTAAAACGTTTGTACCAATAATTACACGTGCCATAAGACACAACGTTCAACACTACATATTGATTCCCGTGCTTTGGAAGCAGTTTGTCCTTGTTAGCATTCGTATGAAATGCAGTGCCGAATGTGCTGTTTATCAGTTGCCATCGTAAACTCTGCTATTCTGAGAGGTTATGTAACTCCCGTAGACTTGTCGTTCGGTGTTCTGAAACCTTTTGTCCGATCCTTTCAGAACCACAAAAGACCGCGAAAATATTTCTATTTTAAATATAATTTCATGCGCGAAGAAAAAATCTGTAAAAATTAAGTCATACACCTAATTTCTCATGATAATAATTAACACATCGGTTCGGAGCCAGCCAGTATCTTTGCTTCTATATAAATCGAACTAATAACTCAAAATCAGCACAAATGTCCGTCGGAAGTTCGAGAATTCGGGATTTATAAATATTAGGCTGCTAAAATTAAATTTTTTTAGCGAGCTGTTTTCGACTTTTTCAATGCCTCTTATACGCGACTAAAACTCAGATTCCTCTGTCTCTTGCCCTTCCGGAGAACACTGAGCCAGCAAAAAAAGCAAGTCTCGAACAACCAATCGGTGGACAGCTTTACTTAGTTGCAGATCAGTGGCGCCGCCAGGAGGCCTTGACGTTGACCTCGCTATTTTTACCAATGAAATCATTTGCGGGCTGCGTCAGCCTCAGCGGGGCCGGATCGTGGTGGCCTGAGTGTTTCTTCTTCGGAGTTATTAGTTTAAGAATTTCGTCTTGGATTTTTATTCGTTTCTGTGGTTGTTCTGGTAATAACGACCTGGCGCTCAACTTTTTAGTCCTTTCAGGGTTGTTGTACATCGAAGGGCAGCATAGTGGAAGGAGGTTTCCGTGAAGCTCCTAAAATTACACCACAATATGTGGGTTGGGCCATTCATAATTAAATAAAATAAATTAAATTAGATAAATTGAAAGAACTGGTTCAGGCAATTCAGAAATCCGTTTACTCCAAGCAGAAAGTCGTTCATGTTGACCGACTTACTCCATTCTCTGAGTAATCGCTCTATCCAGATATTTGCATCATTTGAATATTCCTGATTTTTTTTTACGGCTGCTACTGATTCCAGAAGATTTTGTGATTTATTTTTTTCATTTATCCGCGGGCAGTTTAGAAATGACAAAGTATTACCATGGAATACTCCTCAACAATTAGTACCTGATGCAAATAGTTGAATCGATTGTTACTGGTTCCTCATAACCTTTCGAAAACTTGACAACAACTGAACTCTGCTATTTGGAACCTTCATTTCTCAAGTTTGAATCCTCAACTTCCTCTACAGGGATCTCAAGAGACTACTGGGTCATCACGATCGTTGGAACATCTTATCGAAAGGAAAAACTAACGGCATCCTCTATCAAGATTCATGAAATTACTTCGATTTAAAACTCCTCTCTTTTTCTATTTCCCATCTGGGTTATTGAAAGAGAGTTAGGTTGAAGGCCCCAGATCAATAGAGTATGATTTCAGTCAGCGATTGCACTGCAAACTCAAGTGTGTAAAATCTGTAGACACTTTTTACACGTTTTAAAGTGTGTATACAGGGTGTTAGGGAATGATCCGTTTTCCTCTTGACAGTTGATAGGAAAAAAATCACAGATTATGGGAAAAATCTTTAAAAAAATATTCATTTGACGGATTTTTTTATTTTCAAGATTGAAAGTTGACGGAAAAACGTTGAGAAATTCGGAGTCCGAAGTTGACTCAAGATGGTGGAAAAAACATCCGGCAGCGTCGCAAATATCATGAAGTCAGTTGTTGCGCTAGGAATTTTTTTCCCAGAAAGTTGAGTCTTGGATTATGGAGAAATATGAGATACGATGCGGCGATCCCAAGTGAAAATTCTGTTCAGGTCTCGATCAGAAACTGATCAAGTCCGATCCGAAATTCTGATCAGGCATGTTACGCCTCTGCCTTAGGTTTTTCCACTAGGGTTTCTCCGTCTTCTATCATTAGGCATTAATTAAATTTAATTTTTTTGAGAGAAAAAATTAGTAACTTCCTAGCCGGGAATCGAACCCGGGACCTCTCAATGTCGCGTCGGGTGCTCTTACTTTTTTTTCCCAAGGTTTTTATTCGTGAACAGTCAATATATACATATTTACATCATTTAAAAACTAGAATCAAAAAACTTTTATGATGAATATTTTCATTCGATTTTATAACTTATGGCCCATTAGTGGCTCTCGCGTTATGACATTGTATTTTTGTATTTGATTTCATAATAACAATGTATTTTTTTGGGTGTGCAAATTGTATTCGCTAATAATAATTACATGTGTAAACATTGTAATGTGCCTAAAAAAAAATTAAATTTTTTGCTGTATGTAATAAAAAAAAAGTCACAGCCGGGTATTCGCAAGTAAAAGAAGGGTTTTTCTTTTTTTTAGTGTAATTTTTACGAATAACTTATTGTGAAACTTATAAATTGAATCACTCAGAAATATTTGATGAGTGGGTTATAATTAGTTTATAATTATAATTATTTAAAAAAAAATTTTTTTTTGTTCACAGTATCTGTGTTTAAAATTATCAGAAATAACTCCTTTTTTTTAAATGAAAAAAAATTTTCCTAAGGAGGTCGAAAATTATTCCTACGGAATCTGTTTCTTTGATTGTTCTTATTCTTATTAGACTCTTTATAGATTTTTTCACGAACTGTGAGTTCTCTTATGTATTTATCTTCTGCATCAAGCCACCAATATTTTTTGGTTACTCTATCAAAATTTTCGAAGTCGATTTTTGGTATATCTCTTGCATAAATTAATGGTTTAGAATCTAAATCATCTAATGGAATCTTTTTGACTTTTTTATGTCTTCTAATATGGAATAAAATGGGTTTGTTCCATTCGTCTTGGAACAGTCCCATCTTATCGTATTGAGTGAAATATGGAGGCTTAATTTCATTGCATCTAGCCCTTTTAATTGCCTCCTCCGCTGGGAACTCGGCAAGGGCGTTTATTGTATCATTTTTAATGTCTTTAATCTTGTTATAGTAATTTCTTGTTAATTTAAGGATAAAATTGTCGATTCTCGGAATTTCCGCTTTATTATAGAGAACACTATTCCTCACCATACGCTGATAATCTGAGTGGGGAGATCTATACATAAATAGACAAGCTCTTAAACATTTTCTTTCGAAAACTCTCAGTTGTTCCATCTGATGAGCTCCCATATTCCATAAAATTTCACAACCAAATGTCAGTAATGGTCTGATGAGAAGCAAATAGCAGATTATTCTCGCTCTTTTATTTATATATTTGTTATGAAATAGATAACCAAGAGATTTATAACGACTTCTGGCTTTTTCATTTGGATATCAAAATGATTGGAGCATCGGATCAAGTTATCAATGTGTATCCCGAGGTACTTAACAATTTCTTTATTAGGAATAAGGGTTTCAGTGTTGGTATCTGGATTTTTAATTTTTATTTCAAATTGTTTGACACTTTTTCTTTTCTTTCCCAACATATGGTAGTAAATTGATCGGAACAGAATAGTTTCGCTCTTCAGAGGATTGACTCTGAGATTCCAGGCCGAGTATAACGCGTTCACTTTATTTGTTAATATATTAAGTTTATTCGAGATCAATCCCCCATCATATCCCGCCACATAAATGATGCGGTCGTCAGCGTAGGCTAGTGAGTAGGTATCAGTATCATTATTTAGATCAAAAGCATTGATCACGTGAGCGGTGAAAATCGAGAAAAGACAAGGAGAATTGATTGTGCCTTGTTGTAGGCCTTCTTCGATGTGAAAAAGTGAACTCATTAAACCATTTTGATTCAAGACTCTAAAATTTTTTTCATGTGTCATATTCCATATAGTTCTCACTAAAGGGGTTGGAAATTTGTTTTTTATCAGAATAAAAATTAATCCATTCAGCCAAACCGAGTCAAATGCCTTTTCCAAATCTAGTAGGACTGCTCCTACCATTTTATTATGGAAGACATTTTCACTAACATCACTTAATAATTTATTGACCGCATGAATTGTCGAATGACGGTGCCTGAAACCATATTGGTTATCAAAAATTATTTTGTTTTCTTTCTCATATGAAAGGATTGAATTATTTATAACCGCCTTAAAAACCTTACTCAACGATGGGGTCATACTGATTGGCCTATAGCTAGCAGGGTCAGACAAATTTTTGTCCTTTTTATATATTGGAACAACTAAAACCATTTTCCATTGAACAGGAAAGTAGTAGTTGTTCAGGCAATTGTTGAAGATTTTTACCAAATCCAGGATCATAATACTCGGAAGATGTTTAATAATTATTGATGGGATTTTATCCGTTCCACTCGAAATTTTATTCGGTAAATATTTAAGAATTAATTTAATCGTGTTAACGTTAGTAAAATATCTGTCAACAGATGATTTTGAGTCAGCTTTTGATGCTTTATTATTATTATCAAAATTAGTGAATGAGCGACAATTGTTTATGTCGTTAAATATCTCGGATTTACAAGTTTCTATTTTTCTATCTATTAATTCCTTTAGTCTGGTATTTTCGTTAAGATAACGGGGTGAATTCACTCTCTGATAATGAGCGCCTAAAACGTTGATCAAGTCCGACTCCTCAGTGACAACAAACTCGTTGCCGTCAATAGGAATGCGGGCAACATCACAACGGGCCTCCGTTATCAGGGAGTCGTTGTTTGAGTTAATTCTGAGCTCTTTGATAATTAGTTTTTTTTTTCGGTCTGAAGATGTTATTTATTGTCGGTATAAATTTTTCCGTGTCTCTATAATCGATTTTTTTATGTATATTATGCCAATGTTTTTCTACTGCTCAGCCAAAGGTGGAGTTGAGGTTTTTTTTACATTTTATTAATGAATTTTGAATCAATTGAGTTTCAGGATTCATTTTTTTCGGATCTCTCTTCAAAAGTTCATTGTAAATCGTTAACATTTTTCTTTTAATTTTTTGTAATTTATTAAGTTTAGAATTAGAGTATTTATAAATGTTACCTTTAGGTTTTCCTTTAGGAACTTGAGTTTCAATTGATTTGATAATATAATTAGAAAAATCTTCAATGTATTGGTCAATTTCTTGATTGGTTAGATTTTTATCATCTGGAATTTTTATTTTATAATTATCGTGGAGATGCCCTGAGAAATAATCCCAATTGGTTGGTTTATATAAAAAAAATTCACTCTCTGGATTATTATCAATGTTAATACTCATTTAACAATCCAGTTGAATATGCACAATTAGAGCCTTGTGATCGCTATCAAAAATATGTGTACGAATTTTTTTATCAATTAGATTATCTATATTCATTCGTGAGTCAATCAGAACTAGATCCAGAAAAGATTGAGAATGTGCAATCGATTGGTGGAATTATATTCAATTTAAACTTATGCTCATTGTCGTCGGGTGCTCTTACCATCTGAGCTATCAGGACACTTACGAATTTCACTCTCAAATTGACTCATACCCGAGTGGAAATTCTGTTCAGGTCTCGATCAGAAACTGATCAAGTCCGATCCGAAATTCTGATCAGGCATGTTACGCCTCTGCCTTAGGTTTTTCCACTAGGGATGATTCAATGCATGTTTCATAACCTATCTCAGGAAATACAACGATTCATCAGTTGAACACGACGGTGTGTGAGAGGAGATGTTCGATAACCTGCAGTTCAGCGTGGGATAGCTGCATTTTGAACATTCCGATATGAGGATGGTAATTTCTCATCGTGAAGAGTGATCAAAAATTATGGACATAACCTCGTTTTTGTACTGTGCGGTAATTCCATAGGCTGAGTCCAACCCTGAGGTTTCTTACGGCTGAAGAATATGTAAAGTTCTGACGAAATAAGAGTCTGAGGTACTCATTCAGTTCTAGATTTTAGTGAAGAGCAAATTTGGAATTGGAAATGATTCCATGGGACAGTAGAATTCCGCTCATGGCGGGCAGTGCCAAGGGCCATGATGATTTACTGACTCAATCAAAGAGGGTCGCCTCTTTCACAAAGCCGTATTGTTTTCCCATGTTGCCTATTGAAACAGATCTCACAAAGCTTCAATTAAATTCAATGGGTAGAGAAAAACTAGAGGTTCAAGCGTTACTCTGATTAAAAATTAAAAGTCAATTTTATGATTTTTTCTCTATGAGAGAGTGAGTTACTCTGCAATTGGTAAAAGAGTAACAGTTGTATTAGGTGTGTCACTTAATTTTTACAGATTTTTCAGTCAATTTATTTAATATAAAAAAAAGAGATCAACGAACTTCATCTTGGAAATATCGTCCATCGTCTTCTATGACCTTGCGTCATCTCTTAGGTAACATTCGAATACCGTTGCGAAAGAAACTTCCAGGCTTCGAGGCGATAAAGTCATCGACGAATTTACGCACATCGTCCAGCCTTTTAAACTGTTTATTCACTAAGGTGTGCTGCATGGACCGAAACAAGTGATAGTCGGATGAGGCCAAGTCTGGTAAATATGTCGCGTGCGGGAGACTTCCGCATCCCAAGTTTAAGAGGGTTTTCTGAGTCGCGCGAGCAACGTGAGGTCGAGCATTGTCATGCAGCAGTATGACTTGCCTGCTACCTTGCCCAATAAATGGCCTATTCCGATCAAGTTCTTTGCTCAGTTTGTTCAGTTGTCGGCTGTAGCGTTCCACAGTCACCGTCTGACCTGTTTCCAGGAGTTCGTAATAAAGCACACCCTTCATGTCCCACCAGATACACAGGAGAATCTTCTTTAAGTGGATGTTCTGTTTCGGCGTCGATGTACTGGATTGTCCGGGATCTACCCGTGACTTTTTACGTTTGGGATTCTCGTAAAAAGTATACTTTTCATCACCCGTCACAGTTCTCCACAAGAAGTCCTTTTTTTGTTGCCGGGCAAGCAGTGAAAGGCGTTGACTAGGTTGTGTTCGGTCAACACCTGTGGGACCCACCTTCCAAGTTTTCGGATTTTTCCCATTTGACGCAAATGCTTACAAATATCTGTTCGGCTGACTCCTAACTGAGCTGCAAGCTCTTGTTGCGTTTGCGTTGAGTCTTCATCCAGTCGAGCTTGCAATTCCGCATCTGTAAACTTTTTCGAGGCTGTCCAGGACGCGGCTGATCACTCAGATCGAAATCACCACTTCTAACACGGTTGTACCAATAATTACACGTTTCATAAGATACAACGTCGGCACCAAGAACACTACACATTAATTCCCATGCTTCAGAAACATTTTTTCCTTGTTGGAATTCGTATAAAATGCAGTGCCGAATGTGCTATTTATCAGTTGCTATCGTAAACTCTGCTATTCTGAAAGGTTATGTAACTTACATAGACTTGTCGTTCCGTGTTCTGAAACCTTTTGTCCGATCCTTTCAGAACCAGAAAAGACCGTGAATATATTTCTATTTTAAATATAATTTTAAGCTCGAAGAAAAAATCTGTAAAAATTAAGTCACACACCTAATAGAAATAACATTAAGTGATGGTATTCCCAAGTTGCTCCAACCAATAATTGTCTACTGGATCTCTCGATTATTCCTCAATCTCTGTCGTTTAGTTCAAAAGATGAATAAAAATGAATTTTGAGAAAATTCAATGAACTAAATAGAGAGAATGAATAAATAAATAAATTGAATAAATTGACAATTGAAAAATTCAATAAATTTAGCAGCAGGTCAATAACCGCACAGATGAACCACATTACTCGGACCAACGTTTTTCTGGATTACACGGGAACGATGCAATATAAATAAGCAAACTCAACTTTATAATGTTTCTGTGGATGTAATAGTGCGCTTGTCTTAACGTAATAGTGCGATTGTCTTTATGCAGCTGTTTAAATATTCAGATTGGAATATGAATTATTTCTAATAACTTGGTTAGGCGTGAGAAATACTGCTTTTCCATCTTCGGCTGCTGAATTGTCGACTAAGTTCGATTTCATAATTTGATGACCGTTACATTAATACAGTAACAGCTATGTGAAAATCCCCTCTAGACTTTTCAGCCTATCAAGTTCGAGATTTTACGATATTTTCTCAGATAAACGATAGGAAGAAAGGAACAACGATGAAATTCAATGGAAAAATGTTGGTAAAGCCAGTCATGTACCTATCATTACCATTCAATATCATTGCTATGACTGTATTGCTTTGTCCAAGTTAGTCAGAGTAGCGTACTATTACATCCACAGAAACATCATAAAGTTGAGTTTGCTCATTTTTATTGCATTGTTCCCTAGTAATCAAGCGAAATACTGAGTAATTCGTTTCATCGTTGCTCTTACTGCTCTGAGGTTAAATTCAATCGCTTTATTGGCTTTATGTAGCTGGTGAAATATTTGGATTAAACTATGAATTTTCCTAATTATTTTTATGTCACGAGACCTCATAAACCGCGATTCTAATCTTGCTTCGCTCGGTTAGATCGCCGTTTTCGGGCCCAGCGACATAAAATATTGTATGTCACACAGCGATAAAAGTATTATCTGACAAATGGGATTATAAACTCAATTCGTCAGATAATACTTTTATCGCCTGATGACATAATCTATTTTAAAGACGAAAACTTGGTCAGGTGGGAGAACCACTGCTCTTCTATCTTCGGTAATTGTAACAAATATGTAATATTCTCTTTAGACCTTTCAGCCTATCAAGTTCAGGATTTTAGTTTTGAGCCTTTCGCGGCCATTATTAATGATATTATTGGCTTCCGGATGGATGCCGCGTTTGGTTTCAGCATTGCGCCGACGTTTCGCAAACATTGCAGTCGGCATCTTCAGGGCTATGAGCTCCGATGTTTGGGGGTTGTCCTTATATGTCTTTCCCTGTGATGGTGGCGGAATGGCAAGGGGGGGGGGGTCAGCCAATCGTATAGTTTTAATTGATCAGCTGGTCAATTGAAATACCGGGAGGACGGTTTTCCAAGTGGGGTTCACTTGATATCCTCTGTCCCTGTTGAGGTTGTTAGGGTTTTTGTGGATTTTCAAACCCTCTCAATATTTCCTTTCGAAATAACCTTGAGATTTGGCCAACATTCTGGCTTGGTCGTACTGGATAGTATGTCCAGTGTTCAGCTAGGATAGACTGTTCTGAGTGACCGTATTTGGAATACCGCTGGTGTTCCTTCATCCGTGTACTGATCTTTCTCCCGGTTTCTGCAATGTACACTTTCCCACATGAGCAAGGGATCTCGTACACTCCTGGTAAGATCAGGGGTGGTCTTGGATCCTTTGCACTCGGCAGCATCTGTCCGATCTTCTTTGGGGGTTGGAAGATCGTTCGGATGTTGTTTTCCGAGTACTTATGCGTTCTGTTGTGTCTTTCAGATAGGGGAGGAGGGCCACTTTAGGTCTTTCCTCCTTTCCTCAGGATCAGTCTCCTCTCGGGGAGCAGAGAGCTTGCTCTGTAGCTTATGCTTGACCTTTCGAATTTGATAGATGTTATATCCATTCTTGGTCAGAGCTGTCTCAAGATGTTCAACTTCACTGTCGACGTCGGAGGGTTGGGAGATTGTGAGTGCTCTATACATTAGGGAGCTAATGACAGAGTTCTTTTGGGAGGGGTGGTGATGGGAATTGGCATTCAGATACCTATCTGTGTGAGTTGGTTTGCGATATACTTGGTGGCCTAGAGTGCCATCCTCGTTACGTCGAATCAGCCCATCTAGAAATGGAAGACATCTGTCGTGCTCATTTTTCATGGTGAACTTGATGCTTGCATGCTGAGTATTCAAGAACTCCAGGAACTGAGTTAGAGCAGTCTTTCCGTGTGACCAGATGACAAAGGTGTCATCCACATACCTGAACCACACAGTTGGTTTCTGAGACGCTCACTTTAATACTTCGTTCTCAAGATGTTCCATGAATAAATTTGCAATAATCGGGGAGATAGGAGAACCCATTGCTGCTCGCGATTTTTGCTCATAGTACTCTCCTTTGAATCGAAAGTATGTAGAAGTCAAGCAGTGCTCAATTAAGGGAAGGAATCGGGGGGAAATGTCTTTGGATTTTTTGATGATTTCCAAGGTTTCTGGCATTGGGACGTTAGTGAAGAGTGATTCTACATCAAAACTCACTAGAATATCATCTGGTGAAGTCCTGAGATTTCTGAGTTTGTTGACGAAATCCAGTGAGTTCTGAATGTACGAATCACTTAGACCAGTCAACTTTTGGAGTGGTTTCGTGAGAAACTTAGCCAGCTGGTAAGTTGGCGCTCCAATATTGCTAACAATAGGGCGGAGAGGAACAGACTCTTTGTGGATTTTGGGGAGTCCATAGAGTCTGGGAGGAAAGGATTCTTTAGGAGTAAGGAATTTTGTCAGGTCCGCCGAGAGATCAGCTTTTTTCAGGAGATCAGTAGTTTTATGCTGAATTGTACGAGTAGAATCCTTCCTGAGTTTTATCTAAACTCTGAAATCAAAAAAACATTGCACTGAGCTTTCCCGAGTAGTCGTTCTTATCCATAACCATCGTGGCATTGCCTTTGTCGGCCGGAAGAATAATGAGATCATTATTCTCGTTCAGACGACGCAGTGCAAGACGTTCCTCCCTGGTGATATTGTCACTAGGTGGAGTAGCCTTGTAGAGGATATTGGACAACTGACTCCGGATTTCATCACTGGTCTCCAAAGGAAGATGGTAGATCGCTGTCTCGGTCCAACTGATAATTTCCTCGGTAAGGATCATTTTGGGGGCAACAGCGAAGTTATGTCCTTTCGCCAATACAGACACCTGTGCTGCACTGAGCTCGTATTTGCTCAGATTCTTCACAGTATCAGTGAGGGTTGGGACTTTCTCCTGCGGGATCAGCTTCTTGAACTTACTGTTCTGACTCTCAGTTCTCATCTCAGCTGTTCAGACTGCTTGTTCATAAGTAACACGATCAAGAGTCTCCCACAGCTGAAACTCTAACGTCTGAGCCAGGCGAAGGTGAAGATCGAGAAGCTGTCTGGAAAGTTGAGTCAAGTTCTTCCTAGCCGCTGTTATTCTTTCCTTGAACCGTCTCAATGAAGCTTGGCGGAGGATGGCATTTGCCTGCTTCGAGGGAAAAGGGTTCCTCAGATGGAGGAATTTTGGTACCACTTGGTGGTCACTTCACTCTTTTGATGGTCATGGCACCTTTTCAAAAAGGTTAGGGAGCACAGTTGGACGTGCAAGGACTTCCTAAGTTTGGTGAATGAATTCACCAACCCAAGAATAGCCTCTCCATGGGGGCGTTTAATCTTAGTTTTGAGGCTTTCGCGGCCATTATTAATGATATTATTGGCTTCTGGATGGATGCCGCGTTTGGTTTCAACATTGCGCCGACGTTTCGCAAACATTGCAGTCTGCATCTTCAGGGCTATGAGCTCCGATGTTTGGGGGTTGTCCTTATGTCTTCCCCTGTGATGGTGGGGGAAGGAGATGGCGGGGTCAGCCAATCGTATGGTTTTAATTGATCAGCTGGTCAATTAAAAAACTCAAAGGAGCAGCACATTATAAAGTTGAGTTTACTCATTTTTATTGCATCGTTCCCGTGTAATCGTGAAAAATGTTGGTCCGAGTAATTCGGTTCATCTTTGCGATTATTGCTCTGCTGCTTAATTTATTGGATTTTTCAATTTTCAATTTATTCAATTCATTTATTTATTCATTCTCTTTATTTAATTCATTGAGTTTTCTCAAAATTCATTTTTATTCATCTTTTGAACTGAACGATAGAGATTGAGAAACAATCGAGAGCTCCAGTAGACAATTATTGGTTGGACCAGCTCGAGATTACCATCACTTGCTGTTATTTCTACAACTGTATTGCTCTCTCTTTGCAATTGCAGAGTAGCTCACTCTCTCATAGAGAAAAAATCATAAAATTAACTCTTAATTTTTAATCAGAGTAACGCTTGAACCTCCAGTTGTTCTCTACCCATTCAATTTGATTGAATATTTGTGAGATCTGTTTCAATGGGTAACATGGGAAAACAATACGGATTTGTGAAAGAGGCGACCCTCTTTGATTGAGTCAGTAAACATCATGGCCTCTGGCACTGCCTCCCCCCCCCCACGAACGGAATTCTACTGTCCCATGAAATTATTTCCAATTCCAAATTTGCTCTTCAGTAAAATCTAGAATTGAATGAGTACCTCCGACTCTTATTTCGTCAGAACTTTACATATTTATCAGACGTCAGAAACCTCAGGGTTGGACTCAGCCTATGGAACTACCGCACAGTGCAAAAACGAGGTTATGTCTATGATTCTTGATTACTCTTCACGGTGAGAAATTACCATCCTCATATCGGAATGTTCAAAATGCAGCTATTCCACGCTGAACTGCGTTATCGATCATCTCCTCTCTCACACTGTCGTGTTTAACTGATGAATATTTGCATTTCCTGAGATAGGTTATGAAACATGCATTGAATCATCATCGCATCCTATCTCACATTTCTGGGGAAAAATCCCTACAACAGCAATTCATTTCATGATATGTGCGACGTTGCCAGATGTTTTTTCCACCATCTTAAGTCAACTTCAGACTCCGAATTTCTCAACGTTTTTCCGTCAACTTTCAATCTTGTTAATAAACAAATCCATCAAATGAATATTTTTTTAAAGATTTTTCCCGTAATCTGTGATGTTTTTCCTATCAACTCTCAAGAGGAAAACGGATCATTCCCTAACACCCTGTATATGCAATTCGCATGAAGTGTGTAGCTGTGTCGCACCATATGCGTGTAAAAAATATACTTTTCCAGTGTGTATCATGATTTATTTGATTTGCTCGTACATACCTTTCATCTATGTAGTTTATTATAGTGGCATAGGGGGTAACACATTTGGGTTTATAGGGTTTGCAACAGGGCTTTTTGATGCAAAACTTAACATGTTCAGAATTTCGGCCGAAAGAATCGTTTGTGAGTAAATCTTTATTTGCCATAGGGAAAAAGCTATTACGGAAATTTATCGAAATTATACCACCTTATTTAATCGAATACCACGATTCTATTGATTGAAATTCTGAGGAAGAAATAATCCTTAATATAGTAGTTAAAAATAGATTATTGCTCTTCTTCTTATATAGTATGGCTATTTTTGCCAATCAATTGGCAATATGCTTCCACATTTATTCCAAATTAGCCATGAAGCTATAACTAGTGGTATAAGCGCTACCGGAGAATTCAATTTAGAGCATTTCTAAGGGCGTAGGTGTCAATCATATTTAAAAATATTTTTCAAATGCGAACGAACTTGTGCAGGACTTATTAGTATATTTTGATTCGACTGCGGAAAAGTGTTTTTTGACCCGTGGGAGGTGTGTAGCGCTAGCCCAAGCGTCAAAGAACACTTTGGCCACTAGTGTCGAACTTTATTTTTCATCACAATTTACGAACAGTGGGATTAAAATTCCACTTTCCGCTCAAGTGATGAAAATTCATTTTATCATCTCTTATTATATGCAATTATTTCTGAAATGCATGATTTTAGGAAAATATGTGAAACGAGCATTTTTGTAGCAGAGAAGGTCCCTATGAAATAAGTTGGGTGAATTGATCAAGATTAAGATTTTTACTGTTTAGAGTTACCTTGGGATGAGGCGAATCCACAATGTCCAGAATATGCAGCATGGATAGAAGCAAAATATATGAGTTTGACCCCCTGGAAGAAACTCGACACAATTCCTTTAGGTCTTATTAGAAACGTTCTCATCCACGCACCAGTCTCAAGATTTAAAATCACAGACATTAAAACTCACCGGTGGTATCTGAAGAATCTCTGCAAAGGTAAAATTAATATCTGATCCATATGAATAACACACTACTTAAATTTGAAAGTCCTGCATGGAAAAAAAGCCTTTGAGAGGCCTTTTCTCATATATGTAATGACTTAACTCAATGCGGCACAGAGCTTACGGAAAGTTTCGGTGTGAAGGAAGTCTGAGGGGCAACAACTTTTGTAGGGGTGAAAACTATTATTGTCATTTAAGAAAACTGACTTCAAGTTCCTAGCATCGAAACATAAGCAACGGGGGCCTAGATTCCATCAGAACTAACAAGGAACACTAGGTAGGTGTCCGCCTCCGATTTGGATGAAACTTGAATATGTTATAGAGTACTCAAAACTAAGTGCCACGTATTTTTTTTTTATCGGGGCATACGCGGATTTAGGGGGTGAAACTGCCCTCTGAAGTTGACCATCTTTCGGGGTATTTCTTCAATTGCGCACACAGCGAAAATATTTGGACAATTTTTTTGCAATATAACAGGAAGCTCATGGAAAATGATTAAGATAGAAATTGAAATCATCTCCGTGGGGTGAAATTTCGGGGGTAAACTACCCCCGTGAAAAGTCATTTATTCTAAATATATATATCGCTCCGAATTTCATAAAACCAATTTCATTTGAAAGTGCATAAAAAAATACAACATGTCTTTATTTGCATTCTTTTTTAAATTGCAATTTAAAGGCAATAGAATAGATCAATTTCCTGGAATTGGCCCGCTTTGAAATTTTTTGCAGTATAAAAAAAAGCTCATCGGAAATGATGAAAAAAACCATTGGAATCGTCTCCGGAGGATGAAGTTTGGGGGTCAAACTACCTCTGCGAAGAGTCAGTTTCCCCATGAAAAAACTATTGCCCGAAATTTTATGGAATGATTCCGATTTGAAAAAACATGAAAAAAACGCGCGATGTCTCTTTTGGATCTTTCCTGGAAAAAATTTGGCCAGTGGTGTAGAATAGAATGAATTGAAAATAACTTTCAAATGAGAAGATCTTACGACCCTGATGTTTATATTGTTTTTGAAAAGATTTTAACGAGGACGTATGATAATTACATTGTCGCGATCATTCAAATCCATATCAGAACAGTATGCCAGACTTATAAAAATATCCATCCGAGTGTCATCTGTCTTGATTGAAAATAACATCACGGTGATAAATATGCACAGCTTACAATATCGGTGTTTTATGCTTTAATTCCTCACGCAAATACAATCACAATCAGTTTACAAGTGTCCATCAACGAAAACAGTCTCTCCGTGGGTATCGTGTTTCTGTGACCGTTTCATAGTGAAAGTTAATCCAACCAACATTATCAGACTTTTCATGACAACATTTGAAGTTCTCAATCTTGCTGAAACGCCTGTGAACAATGAGGAACGCGAATTAGCGGACACCTTCCAAAGGATATTAATTCAATCCATGGAGGAATAAAATGGGGCTGAAATGATTGAAGAAACATCTCTAGATTTTCAAGAGCCCTATAAACATATAGAAATGGCGGTCGAGGATAAAGAATTTCAACCACATACCAAAGAATCATCTGAAAGTTTGTGACGAGGCATTCTTCTATTATTATTTTTATTATTTTTATTATTATTTTTATTATTTTCTAGGGAGCCTACAGGCACCAGATGGCAGCCACACGGAAACCATGGGAGAGACTCTGAAACTCCTAATGAACACCCACTTTCCAGGCTTCATACAGGCCCAGGAGAGAGATAAAGAAACAATGCAAAATCAGAGGGATGTCTACGAAACCCATGATTGGGCATTGGCAAATAAAGTAGTGCAGCCCTGGGGGGTCAAGTGGGCCATCAAAACCTTTGAACCCTTCAAGGCACCGGGACCAGACGGGATCTACCCAGCCCTATTACAGGAAGGGATAGAGACTATCACGGGACCCCTAACCAAGATACTCAGAGCTAGTATAGCCCTGAAATATGTCCCTAGTGTGTGGAATGAGACTAGGATAGTATTCATTCCCAAGCCGGGAAAAACCGGTTATATAAAACCAAAAGACTTCCGTCCTATAAGCCTCACATCCTTCATCCTGAAGACCCGGAGAGGCTGGTGGATAGACACATCAAGACCGGGCCCTTGGCTGACAGACCCCTCGTCCCCCTGTCAATATGCATACAGAGAGGGACGATCAACAGATACCGCCTTACATCACCTGGTGGGACTGATTGAGGGACAACTGGCGGTCAAGGGTTTTGCCATAGGCGCCTTTCTGGATATTGAGGGGGCTTTTGATAGCACTTCGAATCCGGCTATAGAAAAAGCCATGGAAGAACGACAGGTGTCCAAGACTATCATTGCTTGGACACAAAACATGCTGAAAAGCAGAAGACTGTCGGCAGGACATGGGAGGGCATGTGTGGAGGGACGTCCGTCTAGGGGCTGTCCGCAGGGGGGAGTTCTCTCGCCCCTGCAATGGAACCCG
>NW_021680471.1:227624-239169 GCF_001412515.2 Diachasma alloeum | reverse complement strand
CTGCAGACTGTGCGGAGGCGATAAGGAGGGCGTCATCCACATTTTATGTGAATGCCCCCTATTAGCACTCCGTCGCTATAAAATCTGGGGCCAGGCTTTCCTGAAACCAGAGGACTTACAACAAGCGGCTGTCACCAGCCTTATTAGCCTAGTGAGAAACACAGGGCTGGGGCTGTGTGACTGACCGAAACTAAGGCGGAAGTTACAAAAGATCGTATGATTTAGGTGACTCTGGGCGCTTTAAGTGACCAGCCGCACTTTTTCTATTCTATTCTATTCTATGCACTTTCAAATGAAATTGGTTTCATGAAGTTCGGAGCGATATATTTTTTTTCATTGAATTAATGACTTCACGGGGATAGTTTACCCCCGAAATTTCACCCCTCGGAGATGATTTCAATTTCTATCTTAATCATTTTCCATGAGCTTTCTGTTATATTGCAAAAAAATTTGTCTAAATATTCTCCCTATGTGCGCAATTGAAGAAATACCCCTAAACCCGCGTATGGGTCGATAAAAAAAAATGTGGCACTTGCTTTTGAGTCCTCTACNACCCCTCGGAGATGATTTCAATTTCTATCTTAATCATTTTCCATGAGCTTTCTGTTATATTGCAAAAAAATTTGTCTAAATATTCTCCCTATGTGCGCAATTGAAGAAATACCCCTAAACCCGCGTATGGGTCGATAAAAAAAAATGTGGCACTTGCTTTTGAGTCCTCTACAACATATTCAAGTTTCATCAAAATCGGGGGCGGACACCTACCTAGTGTTCCTTGTAAGTTTCGCCCTCCGTGCGCTGCAACTTTTATTTGAACAACTTCGCTGTCCCTCCCTTCCTACAAAAGATATCAAGGCGTACTATTTCAAATGGGACACCTTGTGTGGTACAATATGAGAGAAATTATGAATAATTTTTTTTGGCGCAAATTTGAAGAGGAAACAACGAAAAAAGTACAATGAATGAACCACGGAAAGTAAACACCAGATGTTCGAACTTTTGTTGCTGCAATGCACCTGAAATCTGGTTTCCAATCGATGATCTCTATATAACTTTTTGTAGAGCACGGTGTTACATATAGGTCTGGAAACTCCTATTGTGGGGGAAGACTCTCTTAACGGCGACGGATTTTGTATTTCACTTGACGGTCGCTAGGGACGCAACGTGACAAACGGATTTTTGTTGAAAAAGCGCGGTCAAGGTTTTAACCTCTCAGTCAATCAAAAAGTTCCTCATTAACGAAATACTCTGTAACGAACATGTGGGAATGTTCGTTAGGAACACTAAAAACGATCTGGAAACAGCGAGACTCCTACAACGTTGAATTAAAATCCGTGAGTAAGAATCCTAGAGCGAGAGAGTGAGAGTCCCTTATCCACTTCCGAGTGGCTTATTTCCGGTTAGAGTTATCGGTTCCGTTTATTCATAAAGACTAGTAATTACGCGTCTTTGAGGGCCCAAAAAAATTATCGTGAAGAAGGGCCAAAATTATAGAGTTATCCGGTTCTTTTTATGCGGTTCACCCTATTGTTAATCTTGCGGGTAATCGATTAGGTCCGGCTGAAATGCAGGCGGTCCAATTTCGTTGGATTGTCAGGGGTTAATTGGTGACATTTTTTGTTCTGGGTGGAAGGTCGTTTGGAGCGAGTGCAACCATCGTCTTCAACGAATTGCCAGGTTGCCTTTGGGTTTCGTTGAGAAAAATGAGTTGAGAATGAATTAATAGTGGAGTAATAACAAGTACCGGTGACTTGTCTTTTAACCCCGAAAATCCCGGAGATCCGATCCGTGGGTAGCGCCAAAGACCCTTAGTAATTATCCGAACGACAATCAGTTCGGCCTAGTCTCGCGTAATAATTAGTAAAAAGGAACTAGTTTTGTGTTAGGTGATTAGAAAAGAGTTGGGTGAGATTGGAATAATCGCGCCAGGTC
Organism: Diachasma alloeum; assembly: GCF_001412515.2. Classification (NCBI taxonomy): domain Eukaryota; kingdom Metazoa; phylum Arthropoda; class Insecta; order Hymenoptera; family Braconidae; genus Diachasma; species Diachasma alloeum. The sequence goes on along the minus strand of NW_021680471.1, from coordinate 237,237 downwards.
GTGAGAGTCATGATTAATTGTCGTTAGATTCGCACCTTCGAGGGGCGTGTTCGCACCAATCAAAATTCAGGTGATTGAGCGGTGAATTCCGCGCTCTGAGCTGTCTCCAGACGCTCGTGAGTTGGGCAGTTCGGCGTTGGCCCTTGACCTCACCGGAACTAGTGCCAATATAGTGCCTATCTTAGGATTATAGTGCCTATACTTGGATCATATTATCTACACGATGGCGAAGAACACCCCAAAGAGGGATAAGAAACCCAAAGTGAGTTTTTAGTTCGCTTTATTTATTTTTCTGAATTCATTTCGGCTGTTAGTTATTCGACTACGGGGTCTTCAGCCCCGTATGTCGCATTTCATTACGTTAAAACGGTGATTGTGACGAATAATTCAATTGTGAGGTGCCGATCCCCCCCTTTCACTCATGATTGGGTGGTTTTCGTGATTTTTGGTGGGTTATTCGAGGGTATTTCTCCCCTTTTTTGGGGTTATTTCCGGCTCAAAGCCGGTTCCGATTACACTGTGCATCGGCTTATTATATTTGTTAAAGATCTTTTATGAGAATCTATCGGAGAAAAACCCCTCCGGAGGGGATAATTAATCACGTTGAATTGCTAGACCGCGTCCATTCCCGTTACATGTGGGTCTTTGCGCGTAAGAAATTCCACTCGTGTTCAAATTGAGTTGGTTCGCGTAGATAGTCAATTAAAATTATGGTTTGTGGATCAATGTGTTCGGGGGGCTTCCCTGAGTAATCCATCTCAGGGTTTCCGAAAATCCGCTCTGGCGATTTCCGGATATTCCATTTTTGGTTTTCATAAATTTCCAGCTCATTCTCGTTGGCGTGTACACCGTGTATTTCCGAGTGAGAATTTCCCCCTCTCGACTCCCCTCAGATACCCATCCACGTTTACACGTGGCTATTCTCGCTTCACGCGGGCATTTTTAGCGTTTAGAATTCCGCTCGGGGATTAACTAACCTGAGGCGGCTAATTGTTTAGGGAAAATTATTTTTTGGATATTGTTGTCTTCGGTAGACTCTCCCGGACATTTTGTCTCAGGGTTCGTAATTTTTGACTCTGCCATTTTCGAGTTATGGCAAGTTGAACTTTGCGGAATTTCAGCCCGTTTTGGCTGGTATGAAAAATCGATGGATGAATACGGTCTCCTCTCTCTCGCTCTCATTGTCGCTCGCATACCTTTTCCTCCAATTCTCGGAATTCTCGAGTATTTAGGGCTTAGCGTGTATTTCTACTCTCCCCAAATGTTCATTTCGGTATATTTGAGGTATTTATCGACGATATTAATTTCTTCGAATATTTTTTGTCAGATTGGACTATTTTCTATCAGAGTGGGGAATTAATATTATGATTATTATTATTGTCAGTATTGTTAGTGATTAATTGTGGATTTTTCTTTTTTTATATTTTTTTGAGAGAATTGAAATGTCTTTTTTTTTGTAAAATTGGTGATTCTTGATTTTCAATAGTAAAACCAGTAAGGATAATGTCGATCTCCTTCTTTTTTTGCTGCTTTGTAGTTTTGACTGCCCCATTAACCCGTTTCCACCTGAAATCCACCCCTCTCTCCACAACCTAGCACACTGAGCGAACCAAGGACCGTTACCTTTCCCCAAAAATCTAGTTTTCTCCCTTTTTTTGTACGTTTTAGAGTTTTTCGAATTAGTAGAGTTGATTTTGTAGATTCCTCCAGTTTGGTAATTCCGATTAAAAATCACCTGGCGCCTATAGATTTCTGCATTTTTGAGTTTAACTAGATTCAGGGGAAGAAGGGCGAAGGTAATAGGTATTTTAACCCCCATGAAAAATGTCACGTTACAACTCGTTAAATACTGTGTGAAAACAATGCCGAAACAAAGAGTGAAATGTGCAGTTGCGGGGTGCAAAACAGGTGAAACTGATGTGCCTATGAAGAGAGCTTGTTTTAAAGTACCACACAATATTGAGGGCAGGAGGGAATGGGAAAAATCCACCCGGAAATTGAAGAGAGGAATCAATTTAAGGATTTCCCATGTAATTTGTGAGACGTTTCCGACCAGTAATAAAATAAATGTTTGTTTAATAAGTTACCATTTCAAGTCACCACATTTCTGCTCTTTTCATCCATAATTTGAGCATTTAGTAAATACCGCTGTTAGAATGAGGTATTAAAGAAAAGAGACATTCAAAAGACAGCTCATATTATAATATGATGAGCATTCTCTTCAATATCATTCTTAGTGTTTAGATTTTTAATTGTTTTCAGTCTCCGTTGTTCTTAATCTCAAAAAATTTACATATATTGAGTCTTGATAACATGCGCAAGCGTGGTTCTGAAATTCCGAAGGTGCAAGTCCGAATGTGTCCGCGTCGGGAGCCATCCCCACCACCGAAAATTGGGGGGAGTTTCCAGACCTGCGTAAGACCATGGTATAGAGATTAGTGTTTCGAATGTTTTGATGGTGCTACGATCGGTATACGAGCAGGTTGGTGGGGATGGAGGCGATATATGCTCGTGGTAACGGTAGTCAGGCGCAGATTTTGTATCGTAAACAAAGTTATTAAAGATTTTGATTGAAAATTGAGGAAAATTTAGGCCTATGAGTGATTGAAATAAAAAAATATTGGACTGGGTTGTTGGTCGCTCACGTCGCTCGCTCCCATTGCATATGGGCTGAAGTGGATGTGACCCATTAACGGTCGAACCAATAACTTCCCAACCAATTCTTATTTTTCTGTTCATCCAACATCCAATATAGAAATATCCGGCAGCATTGCCAGGCTTCATTCTTTGGTTTCTATACTCAATTTCTTCTTCCTGTTGCACGAACCATATATATAGTGTCCTCATTGGAAAGTTTGTTGAATACGCTTCAAAATGATACCTGATTTGTCCAGTTTTGTCAATTTTCCATCAACTTATCAGAGTTTTAGACGACCAGTCAATTTTCATGTTTCACTTGAAAAATTGAGTTTGGTTGGATTTTTCGATGCATCTAAGTGGATTAGGCGGGTATATGTATCGAGATACGCGGTAGCGTATCGGCCAAGTCACGCCTCATAACCTCACAACAAAACGACGAGAGCTACCGAGTATCTATACACGACACAACTTCCCCTTCCACTACCTTCACCTGATTTTTCATCAATTAATAAAAAAAAGCCACTATTCAGACGAAAAGTGTCCTTAGTTACCCTATATAAATCAATCCGCTTTCTACTGATGCAATTATTGATTTAATTCGTTCAATATTTATGAAGATATATACATAGCAATGAACTAGCATGCACATTTTTCGCGTATCCATTATCTTCTAAACGAAAACGGTCAGCCTTGAGCCACTAAGTTGGCAGCGCAACCCGAATTCTTTTTTTTCGCATCCCGGGAATTGACAACAGTGTCTTACCAGGGAGAATAGAGGGAAGGAGGCCAAACCATGGACATATAAGACATAGACTGCGGGTTCCCTATCCTTCCTGTGTATTGAAAAAAGCACGAAACGGACAGAGAGTGTTGCGTTTGTCGCCAGTTTCCTTCTCTGTCGAATGGTGCCGTAGAGGGGGATAGTCGCTATTGCATAGTGAACGTATCCCCCACTCCGTGACCGTTCCTGCTCCACTCTGGGAAATATTCGACGAAGAGAGAAACCATCGACAAAACGGCGCTCCTTTTCTATTTCTTGCAGTCCCCACTACTCGAACCCGTAGGCTATGTATTATAATATAGTTCTAGCAGAAGTTTTCCCTTCCCAGGGTACCCCCACTGCATGCGATTCCCACCTGTTTCCGTGTCTCCCACGCCTGAAAACGGAGGGAAAGATTCTACTGGAAGGCCTATATGTTTATGAGCCAAACAGAGGCTGGTGGGATCCCTGAAATCATGTGAAGCAGCATGTAGTTCACATTGGTTCCGATGATGGCGGTAGTAGTCACTCGCGTGGTAAAACAAATTATTAGAATTGTGAAATTCAGCGTACTGAGAATTCCACTCCCAGTCTGTGCAATAATTTGATAATTATATTAATTCCTTAACAAATATATGTGAATACCCTTGTAGAATATGAAAAAAAAACAGATGCACAGAGAAAAAATGTGGATTAGCTTCAGAAAGAAGTTTCTAAATTTTAGAAACCGTGGTTTCTAACCTTCAGGTTTCTAAAATCTAAAAACTTTTTGTAAGTTTTAGAAGAAAATCTTTTAAAATTAATGATCAGAATTGGGATTAATTTTAAACCAAAATAGACTCGATTTAAAAAAAATATATTTTTTTAAATCTAGAAAATCTTGAATTTTTGAGGGGGAATTTTGCAAAACGGGCGATTGTGATGTCCGGGGGGTGGGGGTGTAGGAATTGAGGTTGTTGAGGGATGTAACAATTCACTAACAAATGTAATTCAGAATATAAATTACAGTTTAATCAAGACGTTTAGAATATATACAAAAGAGAAAGAATAATCAAAGTGATCTGATCGGAGGTCAGTGTTAGACTCTACTGACTATCTTAAACCGCGTAAGACGGGAATTTGGATACGCATGACAATATGTGCGAGCGAGAGGTATTTTATACTGGGCGCGTGACAGAGCGCGATGATGTCACCGATGTCCAGTCGTCTCTCAGCGTTGTCGTATCCGTGCGTGTGTTACGCGTTGGTGTTTGTGTAGCGAGGCGCTACATGACTCCCCTGCTTAAGTGAAAAAGGTAGTTTTTCAGCACTGCAACAGAAAAAAATCTCGGAACAGGTGAAATGTATTAAGCAGGTGAAAAAAATTTTTTGATGAGGAAATTTAGACAGTATAGACGTGGATTGTCGGTCTGTTCGCGAAGTTTACGCGTCTCCTCGGCCTCTGAGTCCTGTTCGCCGTGCTCGTGTTCGGCTGCGGCTGATTCTGTTGTTGTTGAGGCTCTTCTGATACGTCTGGCGGTGGAGGCTGTCCTTGGACCTGGTCCATGTCCTCCGGCAGTACGTACGCTGGTTTCAATCAGTCGAAGGAGATCGGTGATTCTTGTAGTTACCCAATCCTCCGGACTTGTACCAAATGACGAAGTATTTGTCATGACGACTGATTACGCGGCATGGGCCGATGTATGGTGATCGGTATGCCATTCGCACGTGGTCATCGCGGACAAAAACATGTGTACACGTCACTAGATCCTTGAAGATGAAAGTTGAACGTGTACCGTGACGTGCAGCGGGAGTCGGTGCCATCCTGCGGAAATGCTCACGTAGATTTCTCACCAATTCCGATGCTGCTGCTCGTTGGTTCGATGGGATGAGGAATTCTCCGGGTAGACGGATCGGTTCCCCGTATGTTAGCTCGGTGGGAGTCGTTTGAAGGTCCTCTTTCCACGCGGATCTCAACCCTAGAAGTACCAGGGGAAGTGCGTCGTACCAAGCTTCGCCATGACATTGCAGTGCTGCTTTCAGTTGGCGATGTATTCTCTCAACCATGCCGTTTGATTGAGGATGAAATGGCGTCGTCATCAACCTCTCGGTGCCCAGAATTCGCGTAAGCTCCTTGAAGGTGTCTGAGAAGAATTGACCGCCCTGGTCAGATGTAATTCTCAGGGGGATGCCGAAGCGCGCGATCCAGTGATAAAGAATCACATTGACTACTGTTGGCATCCTCGAGTCGATCAGTGGAACTGCTTCTGGGTATCGCGTAAATCTGTCGACGATGGTCAAGCACCAGCTGTGTCCTTTTGAGGCAGGAAGAGAGACTAAATCGACGTGTATGTGTTCGAATCGTCGTGATGATGTCTCGATGTTAGCTATTGGGGTAACCGTGTGTCGCGTTATCTTGTTTTTCTGGCACTCCAGGCAGTGTTTGATCCATTGCGCACAGTCTTTGTTTATGCCAGGCCACACGTAGCGTTGTGTCACGAGTTTTCGCGTGCCTTTGGGTCCAGGATGAGCCATTGAGTGCAGTGAGCTGCAGACCTGTTGTCTCAGCGGAGCAGGAACGTATGGGCGAACTGTACCTGATCATACATCACAGTACAGTGGTTCGTCCATTCCTGGGAGTTGTAAGCGGTCTAGTCGCAGGTTCACGTCCGGTCGCTGGAGTAATTGTCGGAGTTCTTGATCATCGCGTTGGGCATCCACCAGCTGCTGAGGTGTGACGGCAGTCGTGATCTCCTCTACTCGTGATAGGGCGTCTGCCACGACGTTGTCTGGGCCCGCGACGTATCTGATGTCGTGGAAAACTGGGCGATGTAGTCCAGTCTCCTGTATTGCCAGGGTGAAGCTCGTTCCGGTTTCTGTTGGAACGCGTGAGTCAGCGGTTTGTGATCGTTGAAAATTATCACATGTCGTCCTTCAAAGATGTACCTGAAGTGCAGTACTGCCTCGTAGATTGCTTGCAATTCCCTGTCGTAAGCCGCGTGTTTCTGCGAAGAAATTCCAAGTTTCTTGCTGAAGAAGGCTAACGGCTGCCAGGAACCGTGGTGTTCCTGCTGTAGAACGGCGTCGATCGCGTGATCCGACGCGTCTGTGAAGATAGCCCACTCTGCCTCGATATTTGGATCAGACAACAGAGTGGCTTCTGCTAGCGCTTGCTTGCTGCGCGTGAATGCTTCTTCAAGGGGTGGAGACCAGGCTACTGGTTGTTTTCCCTTGACGTTCGTCCCCTGAGTCGCGGCGTTCAGCGGGGCGAGGATTTCTGCCGCTCCTTTGATGAACTTCCGGTAGACATTTAGAGTTCCGAGGTATGTGCGTAGCGATTTGACCGTTGTTGGCCTTGTGAACTCCAGGATCGCGTTGACTCGATCCTTGGGGGGTTTAATTCCTTGAGCGTTGATCACGTGTCCGAGGAAAAGTACCTCTGGCTGTCCGAGGACTGATTTGGTGACGTTGATTATCAGCCCGTAGTCCTGGAGTCGCTGGAAGAGGATCCTCAGGTGCTCGCGATGTTGCTCCGCGTCTTCCGATGCTACCAAGATGTCGTCTATGTACGGGAACAAAAATGGTAGATCGCGTGTGACCTCGTCGATCAGACGTTGGAATGTCTGAGCTGCGTTTCTGAGGCCAAATGTCATGTATGGGAATTCGAAGAGTCCAAATGGCGTGATTATTGCCGTTTTCTGGATGTCTTCGCGTGCCACTGGAATTTGGTTGAAGGCTTTAACCAAATCTATGGTGGAAAAGATTGTTTTGCCATGAAGGTTGGCAGCAAAGTCTTCTAGATAACGAACAGGATACTTATCTGGTATTGTCCTGTCGTTGAGTGCAAGGTAATCACCGCATGGCCTCCATCCATTGTTGCCCTTAGGAGCTAGGTGGAGCGCGGATGCCCAGGGACTTTCAGATCTCCTCGCAATTCCGAGCGTCAGCATGCTGGAGAACTCCGTTTGAGCGGATTTGAGTTTATCCGGCCCTAGGCGGCGAGCTCTGCAGGAGATTGGTGGTCCTGGTGTTGTCCGTATGTGATGAACGGTGGAGTGCTCCGCTTTTCTGAGCAATCCTCCCGGTTTTGTTATTGCTGGGAACTCTTTGAGGATCGACGCGTACGGTGAATTCTCGTTGATCTCGAGGAGCTTGACAGACATAGCGCGGAATCTTGTGAACCGGCCTGTTGATTTGAGACCCGTTGAGCTGTCGATGAGGCATTCATTCCTCAAATCAGGTAACAGGTTGAAATGATGCAGAAAATCAGCACCGATAATAGGTCGACTGACATCTGCCTCGATGAAACGCCATGTGAATTCTCTGCGGAGACCGAGATCTGGCGAGATGGATGCATATCCATACGTATTGATGAGGGTTCCATTGGCTGCGAAGAGTTGATAGCCGCCGGTGTCCTTCTGTTTTGCTGGCCGCCTGCAAGGCGTGACAGAGACGTCTGAGCCTGTGTCCACAAGGTATTGGGTCCCAGTCGTTCTGTCTACTACGAATAGGCGGCGGGATTTAGTATGAGAGACGACTTCCGCCACTATTGTCTCTCGTTGGAGTTTCCCTGAAACTTACAACCAGGTTGGCAGTTACGCACATTTTTGCCGTATCTGTGATGATACCAGCAGGTGTCGAATTTCTTTAATACTTTCCTGGAGCTGGAGCGTCGGCGTGAGTTGTTGCGCTGCCCACGTGAGTACTCTGAACGTGTGCGTGAGCGCGAGCGTGAGTCTTTCAATCGTAACTCTGCGACAGTTGCCGTCAGCTGTTCGATTCGCTCGAGGAGTGCTGCGTTGGTCGCGTTGCCTGCTGAGGTGGTGATCGCTGCGACGCTGTTTGGGTGAAATACCTCGTGCACCCTGTCTGCTAGCTTCGCGAGATCATCAATGGAAGCGTTCTCCTGGGTAGCGAGTGTAGCTCGCGTTTGCTCGGGGAAATGAGACAGCCAGCGCGTTTTCAGGACCTCGGCGTCAATGCCTGGAACAAGACTTTTTAAATGTCTCAGGTGCTTCGACGGAGTTCGATCCCCAATGCTCTCCCTGTCGAGCAATTGGATGATGTTCGCAGTTCTGGATTTTGTGAAACATCTGATTAGTTCGTTTTTTAATGTTTGGTATGGATTTGTTACAGGTCTGGAGACAATTAAATGTTCGACTTCTGCCGCGTAAGCAGTGTCGATCAGCGGTACCGTTTTGTTGTACTTATCTGACTCGGTGACGTATCCCAGGTCAGCGAATTGTGTCTCCAGCTGCGCGAACCATTGCGCGGGTTTGTCCGCGTCGAAGGGCCTTGCGATGAGCCTGGGCCTCATTGTAGCCGTTGCTGTCATTACGGTGGGAGTTGTTTGGATGTCAGCTGCTGTTGTTGCCATGTCGATTTGATTTTATTTTATTTCAGAGAGGAATAAAATCGATGAATTTTACTTCACAGCGCGATTAAACCTAAGGAATAAATTTGTGAGAAAAATAAAGGCTGTTGTAGTCTCTATTTGTCACCAGCACAATACAACGTCTATGGGTGTTCGGCAATGTGTCGGCGCGAGGTCACAAATATTCACTCGGATATCACTTTTATTCGGTTTGTTTTGGTTCCGCGAGAACAATGGGAAACCAAGGTCTTGACGCTTGGACGGTTGGAATGTTCTAGAAATTCCGAGACGCCGTCGTTTAAAAACCGAAGCGTGGGTCACACAACGAAATTAATTATTTTCAGAAGCGCGCCACTTAACTAGAATGCACTCGCGAGATTCACTGCAGCACTTGAAAAACTGAGTCGCGCGTGTTGTCCGGAGAAACGGATGAGAACGCGTGGACGAGAGAATGAATTTTTCAATTGCACTGCACGCGCGCGAGTCGCGAGGGTTTTCACTTTTGTCGCTCAAAACGCCGAATTTCCCTAATTAGATCACGTCGGGGTCACCAATGTAGGAATTGAGGTTGTTGAGGGATGTAACAATTCACTAACAAATGTAATTCAGAATATAAATTACAGTTTAACCAAGACGTTTAGAATATATACAAAAGAGAAAGAATAATCAAAGTGATCTGATCGGAGTTCAGTGTTCAACTCTACTGACTATCTTAAACCGCGTAAGACGGGAATTTGGATACGCATGACAATAGGTGCGAGCGAGAGGTATTTTATACTGGGCGCGTGACAGAGCGCGATGATGTCACCGATGTCCAGTCGTCTCTCAGCGTTGTCGTATCCGTGCGTGTGTTACGCGTT
>NW_021680471.1:170652-227614 GCF_001412515.2 Diachasma alloeum | reverse complement strand
CTTGTAAAGTGGGCGGTTTTGCAAAGAGGGGTGTTTTATGAAGCGGTGGGTTATCGTTGAGGTTATCTAAAAATATCTCTGAAACTAAGGGAGATAGCGAATTTTTACGAAAATTTGGGGGGTGGGGGTGAGTGAAGGGTGTGTATTGAGAATTCGCAACCGAAAAAATTGAGTCTATCTTTTTTTCAAAAATATCTCCGAAACTTAGAGAGGTAGCGAATTTTTATACAAAAATTAGGGCGGGAAGGGGGAGACAAACTGTATTGAATTTTCCAAGTATAACACACGCCCTCCCCTCTAATTTTTGAATAAAATCTTTTCCCAATTTTGCAGTAAAAATTCGCGATCTCCCTTAGTTTTACAGATATTTTCGAAAAACTCACAGACTCAATTTTTTTGCTTGTGAATTCTCAATGCACATCCTCCTCCCCCCTAATTGTCGTAAAAATTCGCCATCTCCCATAGTTTCTGAGATATTTTTGAAAAACTCAACAGCTCAATTTCTTTGGTTGTGAATTCTCAATTCACCTCTCTATATATGTGGCGCTTACGCCCTTTAAATATCTCGGCCGCAATTTTTTAACATCAGTTCTTAAAAACAATTCCCAAATTTGTTAACTTTTATGATTCCACCACGGATAAAGCTCAGGAACAGGAGCTTTTAACATCTAGAAACTAGTTTCTAAAGCTAATCCACTTGTTTTCTATTTGTTTTCTGAATGGGAATCCATGAGTGGCAACGGTTTGAAAAATAATTTATGAGAGAACTATGTAAATTTCGGTGATTTGTTCAAGACATATGGAGCGTTGGAGATTTGTGAGAATACAAAAAAAATGTGAATTCAGTAGCGAAGCGGTAATCCGCGTTAAATTGGTTTTTTCTACTGGTCAGTTTTTAAACAAATATCTCAGAATCTAAAAGAGATAGAAAAATTGTCGTCGTGACCTTTTTGGTAGAGCCCATTGAGGGTTATAGATAAGGTTACACGGAGAAAAAAATTCCAGAATTTTTCAGGAGAAATTCAGGCAAAAATTCAAATTTAGGCAAAAGAAGAGCGCCAAGTTCATGAAGTTGAACTTGTGATTTTGAAATTTTATAAGTTTGAACTTATCAATGCCGACTCAATTTTGTCTATTCCTATGAGTTACGAAGTGGATACGACCATAAAGAGGGTGGTTATCCATATAAAGTCAATGAAAAAGAGTGTCAATATGAGTGTTTCTTAAAAAAAAAAAAATTGTTCAGATAATTCTCAGGACCAACGTACTTGGCGCGGTTTTTTGAAACATTCATTGGGGAGAGTTGTCGCTTTATGTTGACACCATGGTCGAATGAACTGTCGCAAATGCCGATAACTACCTGGCGATCACTACCTTAATTGATTTAATTTCTGTTCATGAAGATGAAAATATTTGAAAATGGAAAAGAATACGCTTAAGGCATTAAATAAAACTATCCAGCAAATCCATCCAACACAATCACACAATTGACTATCTAAAGATTTGAACACCTAACAAGGCGTAGTATGCTTCAAAGCAATTTCTGAGTCCCAAAGTGGATCTCAAATCTCAAATAATAGACTCCCAAATAAGGATCCGCATTAAGATAAAAAACCGCGCCATGTACTTTGGTCCTGAGAATTTTCTGAACAATTTTTTTTAAAGAAACTCTCATGTTAACACTCTTTTTGATTGACTTTGTGTGGATAACCACACTTTATGGTCGTACCTACTTCGTAACTCACAGGAATAGACAATATTGAGTTGGCATTGATGAGTTCAAATTTATAAAATTTGCAACAGTACAAGCCGACTGTAGAAAAAAGCTGAAATTGTTTCTAGACGTTATGTGTAATATCCAAAAATATTCATAAAATGAGNACTCTGAAGGAACTTTCCAGGGATAAAATATTTCATTCTTATTAATTTTCAAAACTTTCCAATTCGAACACTATTCAAATTGTAAATTTTTCATTTTATAATTATCAACAAAGTCGAAATTATAGAAAATTACTTTTGAACATAAAAATTGTCTCGGAATCATTTGACTATTTCCTTACTTCAAATATTCCTCATCCTTTCATTATCCTAATTCGATTCTCACAATTAGTAACATCAATCGAGGTAAGAGTGATAAACTTCACCTAGCGTCGTCTAAATTAAAATTCAAATATTAACACTAATTATAAAGTTAGCTGTTCTGTATTTTAATATCAAAAATTCTAGACTATTATTTTCCGAAATCAACTTTTTCCTCTCAAAGGTGTCCTTCGACGCTGACACGTCTCCGGACATAACATATGAAAAGTACTGTGGTTTTTCAAAATCACAAGTTCAACNGAAAAGAATACGCTTAAGGCATTAAATAAAACTATCCAGCAAATCCATCCAACACAATCACACAATTGACTATCTAAAGATTTGAACACCTAACAAGGCGTAGTATGCTTCAAAGCAATTTCTGAGTCCCAAAGTGGATCTCAAATCTCAAATAATAGACTCCCAAATAAGGATCCGCATTAAGATAAAAAACCGCGCCATGTACTTTGGTCCTGAGAATTTTCTGAACAATTTTTTTTAAAGAAACTCTCATGTTAACACTCTTTTTGATTGACTTTGTGTGGATAACCACACTTTATGGTCGTACCTNGTGTCCTTCGACGCTGACACGTCTCCGGACATAACATATGAAAAGTACTGTGGTTTTTCAAAATCACAAGTTCAACTTCATGAACTTGGCGCTCTTCTTTATTTCTGCACTTCTTTCAATTTTCCAGAAACAATTATCCATAAATAAGTACTCGGGAATTTTTCCACAACAACGCATTGAAATGGTTNTGTAATATCCAAAAATATTCATAAAATGAGTATTAATTGTGATTTGATTTTTATTCTCAACACTCCAAGCCATCGTCAATGCGGAATGTTAAATTCGCAAAATTATAAAAAAAAAATGCACTCCTTATTTCAACAGAGCGACACTTTCCGGGCAATGAACTCCACCCGCGAAACCCAGCGCTGCCAAAATTACTGACTCGACAGGTCAATTCCCTCAAGGAATAAAAAGTGGGAAAATCACGCCATTATTTCCACCAATCAAAAACCGAATCGTGTATCCACCTAAAACCGACTCACTCCCCAAAATCAAAATTACAAGCCAGTCTCGAAGCAATCGTCGGAGCGTTAATTTGACTTGGTGGAAATTACTGACGAAATCGATCTGTCTCTTTCGATCCCCGCTACTCATAACTCGCGTGAAAAACGGTTATCGGGAGTGGTAGTTATAGAATATAGTTCATAGCTGAGCGAAAGGAAGTTGCACAGGGATACGGCATCCTTAAGTCGAAAATAGTAGTGTTTCTTGCATTGTAAGAGGACTAATTAACCAGGCTTCCGTGATTGTGGACATTCTCACCCAAAACTTTTTCCGAACTTTGTGAAATCATAAACGAGTGGGTGAAAGTGACTCTATAGCAAGTATCCATAATAGAGCTAGAGAAAACTCTAATTCTGGTGGAGAAAAACCTTTGTGTCACCGAAGGATCCATAATTAAAAATATAAGGATTAATACTACTAGAACTATCATCAACTGTAAGTTCCAAAACTTATAATCTTCAACCATTTCGAAATCCAAAGTAATCGGCTATCAGACTCTGAAGGAACTTTCCAGGGATAAAATATTTCATTCTTATTAATTTTCAAAACTTTCCAATTCGAACACTATTCAAATTGTAAATTTTTCATTTTGTAATTATCAACAAAGTCGAAATTATAGAAGATTACTTTTGAACATAAAAATTGTCTCGGAATCATTTGACTATTTCCTTACTTCAAATATTCCTCATCCTTTCATTATCCTAATTCGATTCTCACAATTAGTAACATCAATCGAGGTAAGAGTGATAAACTTCACCTAGCGTCGTCTAAATTAAAATTCAAATATTAACACTAATTATAAAGTTAGCTGTTCTGTATTTTAATATCAAAAATTCTAGACTATTATTTTCCGAAATCAACTTTTTCCTCTCAAAGGTGTCCTTCGACGCTGACACGTCTCCGGACATAACATATGAAAAGTACTGTGGTTTTTCAAAATCACAAGTTCAACTTCATGAACTTGGCGCTCTTCTTTATTTCTGCACTTCTTTCAATTTTCCAGAAACAATTATCCATAAATAAGTACTCGGGAATTTTTCCACAACAACGCATTGAAATGGTTACTCGGCATTTTTTCAATTTTTTTTCTGAGAAACAATACAATTCTTGTTGAAATTTTTTTTCCTGAGAAACAATACAATTTTTTTTTTAAATACAATGCTTACAAAGGCGCACTTAGCTGGTTTAAAAAAAATGTTTATTTTTTATTTTTGGGGGTTACTGTTATTACTACGAGGAGCATTACTACAAGCATTGGGGTTAGTTGAATTGATAAATGGAACATTATCTGTTTGAAACTGCTCCCTCCTTGGTCCATTTTTCTCCATTAATTCCCTGATGATTGAACGAAAATCCTGTTTCATCGCTTGGCGGTGTTCTGCATAACGTTCATCCAAATTCGCTGAGATGAGGTAGACCCATGGAAGTAAAATTGCACATTTTACGTGTGCAATGTCATAATCCGATGAAAAATTAAGGCATAAAGTGATATAATTTTTTTCAGATTTTCGATGTTTTTTAGCACGGCCCACAGCTTTGCATCTTTCTTATCTCTATATACACATGAAAACGCTAGTAAACTTTCAAATCATCATTATGTTAGGAAATTATGCGCATTCTATTAGTATTTTTCACTGATCTTTTTCCAGTGAGCTGAACAATAAGGGAATTTTTTTTTGCATTTTTCAACTCATTAATTATTGTTCTGAAAAGTAGAATTTTAACTGAAAACTGAGGTTTTCCAAGGCATTTCAAAGCCATATAAATTGTTCTATTCCTCTTTCGTTTTCACTAATTGGTTATTCAACTATCCCACCATCATCTCAGAAAACGAGAAGTATTTTCCTTTATTCTCGCAGAAAAATGCAAAAGAAAATTTTCGATTTTTTGGACAGCGTCAGGTGTTCGGATTAGCCTGTGCTCGTGATGAGAGCCATATACTGAAATGGAGATGGGCAGGCAAGTGGTCGGACCTTTTCTCGGTCGGGACTAAACCCTCTATTACCCCCAATAAATAAAAGTGTACCCTTGAGTTTTTGAAAAACAAATTTCCCTTTTTTTTCATATTTTAATGAAAAATTAACATTTCTGGATTCCTTAAATTACAACGATTCTAGCAAAGCTTGATTGATAGAAATATCTGAATTTGGAGCGCAGTTTTTTCGATTGTAATCTTTATTAAACGTTGAAAATCAAATTCAAACGGTAATTGCCAGTGTGATCTAATTTCCATCCGGTTTTGTCAATATCGTAGTTTGCCTGATAAATGACGATAGCAAGATGGTATAGATAAGTACTATAAATTACATAGGGTTCAATTGAAACTTGGAAAAATCATATGCAAAGAGAAAAATTGAACAAGTAAGATAGGGAAATTGAGAAACATCTAATTCGTTAGGTAATATCGCCATTTTTTCCACGAAAAATCGCAAGTTTTATTTCAATAAATACTTTCAACAATTTTGAAATAAATTTCGGTGGACATCCTCTCTTTAGATATTATAAATCATGGAAATGAATAAAATACAACTACTAATATTACCTTAATCTAACAATATTTATATATATATTTAAGAATAAAAAAATGGAATCGATTGAGTAGTTTTGAGTCATAAAAACTACTAAAAGAAAATACAAACAAATGATGATTGTTTAAAAACTACTGAATCGATTGGACTGGAATTGGGCATAGTGTTAGCCCTCCTCAATCTTTTTCAGATTTCTTGAAATTATTTCAACCGTTTCGTGATTCGATTTTATAAAAATTTACCATCGAAAAGGCGACGGGCGTTCGCACCGTATACAGACATGATCACCAAAGTTTCTATTTTTACGTTTCAGATCGTTTTATGTAATTTCAAAGGAAAATTAAAATATTTGAAGATCAAACGAATTCAAAGCTTCCATTTGGAAGCAAACATATTAATTTAATCTGCACTGCTTGAACTCTCCGCCGATTGGTTATACAAATAATTCTCGAGTGAAAACTGCAAGTCCTCTCTCGAGCAACCCGGTGTTAATTCTGGGAATTTCTGTACAACTCTCAGCAAGATCATTTGTCACATGAAGTGATTTGACAATTTGCAAAGCTGTAGCAAAATCGTCTCTTGTCATCCATGTGACTGAATCACTATTCAAAAAAGTAGGATCGAGTCCCAAAATTTCGAAAAACTTTAATGCATTCTTAGTTACGAAAGAATCAAGACTTAATTCAGAGATTGATGATATGTCTGTGATTTTTATTCTGCTCCTCTTTCCATCGTTAAACCTGACTCTTCTTTGGCCATCAACTTAGGATGAATTGGTCTTTGAAGAGAAAAATTTTGAGTGAGTAGATCGCTTTGGACATCCGCCTGGCATGGTGGATGGGCCCCAAATCTCCATTAATGTTCGCAAATATCAAGTCTCATTCCGCATACATTCACTCATTAAGGAATGAACAAAAACCTTTTGAATGTTTATTTCATAATAATGCCCATTTTAACAGAAAAATGCTCCTTTTATTGCAAAATTGGTGAAGTCTTTCTTCAAGACATGATAGAGCTGTAAACAACCCTCGGAAAAGGCTTTAGAGAAGGACAAATCCATTATTAACGTACTAGTAATTTTTTTTTTTAATCGATAGAGATTGACACATAAATCAAATTTTCCTAACGGTTTTTTGCATTTCGAGTGGGGCGCATACAAGAAAAAAACAAAAAGCCTTTGAAAAGGCCTTTTTTCCAAATTGTGAGGACATCGTCAACTTTTTTCAATTTTTTATAAAATTCTATTTTAAAAGTCTGATCGAGTTCTACATTCTTTGTCTTTTGTGTTTTTTTCGATTGATTACGTCTTGAACTCGTGATTTCAGTTAGTTTATAAATGTTATTAAAAATGAAAGTACTAGTGGCTTTTTTCTCACCTGAAACCCGAAGTCCCATGGAGTTGCCTGAGAAGAGGTGGAATCGCCGGGAGAGCATCCCAAAGGGTTATCCAGGGTCTGAGTGCTAAAATCGAAGCTCTAGATCCGAGAAGAAACTCAAGATTATTTCCTTAATCCTGAGGAATAATGGAAGTTAGAGGGAAAAGCTCCCAAAGATTAAAAATAGTAGGTGAGAGGGAAATAAGAGACTCACATGGCCCACTGTTGTGACAGGTGGGGTATGTACGACAGGACTGGACGAGGACTCCCCAAGTATTCTGGAGGACCCGGAGTTTGACTAGAGGATTGTGTCAGAGTACTGGAGTGGACCTTGAAGGCCCTAGGATGGTTTAAGCAGTGGGAACTGCTTAAATAAATGGAACCATGCTCCTGTCAGGAACACTGGACTTCGAGCATCAGTGTCGATGGTGGGTCGATAAA
Source organism: Diachasma alloeum (assembly GCF_001412515.2). Lineage (NCBI taxonomy): Eukaryota > Metazoa > Arthropoda > Insecta > Hymenoptera > Braconidae > Diachasma > Diachasma alloeum. The sequence continues at coordinate 220,112 of NW_021680471.1, read as the reverse complement.
AAGGATATTGACCCCATTATCAGTGTTCATCAAACTTTCATCTTGACTGTTGAGGCGTGCCAATTGAACCTGATCGAGGGTGAATCGAAGGGAAATAAAGAGAGACATAAAAGGATGCTCTTCATTGGTGGAAATGATAGAATGATGGCCCGGGTTGGTGGAAATTGACGTAGGAGGAGAAAAACTGACCTGCAACAAGGAAGAAGCTCGGAAACTCTTCACTCTGCGTGACGACCGAAAAAAGACAACAACCCCTCGAGAATTTAATCAAGAAAATTAAAAGTTAGTGAATAAATAAAGTAGATTAAGTCAATACTGTAATAATCAGGCCTCAGGACCGACTTGAGGAGTGATTCCACCTGGAGAAATTTAGGAGCCCGGACTAAGCACAGAAAAAAGCGAAATCAATTTGATTGTGAATCCTTCCCACTGTAAGCACAATTGATATTTACGCAGTGGCAGAAGGGAATTATTGAGTGCGAATACCGTGCATAAAAAAGTACGATCCATCAGAAAACTGGTTAAAATATTATAGTAAATGATTAAGACTATTGTTTGTCCCCGGATTGCTTAAAGAAACGAGTAATTAATTATTGGGGAAATCCGTAACGTCACTGGCTGCCCCAGTGCCGCCATTATTGGCCAGTTTGGCGAATTGGAGAAAATCGAAATTAATTAAATTACATCTTTAAATATCAGAGCAATTGTCGACGAATCGACTCTGAGAATTAGCCCGGAAATTAGGTAAAATCATATGGAATATTATAACAAGAAAATTTTTGGAATTTACAGTTATTTTGAATTATATTTTTGCTAATTAGAAAACCGGGGAAATTAGCATCGTAATTTGGAGTGGAAGCGTGGTGTTTTGAGGGACGCCTCAAATACACAACCAGTTGTACTTTCTTTCATTGAATGTTTTTCATTAATATTTCTTTTGTGATTAGCTTTGATTTAATTTCACACTAACTATATTGTGTTAAGAGCACCGAACAATAAGTTAATACATTGAATAAATACTATTTTCTTTTGTTAATTAGAAAACATGTTTTGATTTATCTGGCCGCAAATAATAGAAAATAGCCCAAATCATATAATTTAGCCCGAACAGATTTAATTATCGAATATTAATTGATAAAATAATAATTCTCATAGAATTTAATAATACTTTAGCCCGAACAAAAATAAACGTAAGTATAAATAATAATAATTTAATGCCAAAAAGCATCTGTTATGAAAAATCCACCTTGTACGTGATTTAAGTCTACAAGACCGTTGAAACTAGATTGTTTTGGGAAAATAATTTGAAAGTTATTGAAATAATTAGTTTAATCTGGTTTCAACGTCACATGATTTGAAATCGTAAATAAATTAATGTTTCGTTGAATCATGAAGAATAAAATAGGTAAGGACTTTTGGTATGATGAATATCAAGTTTACCGCACAAATGGTGATTTCATGCGAAAGGTATCTCGAGTTTTAAATAAGAATGTTTGCATCGCATTAGACAAAGTATGATATTCATCATACCAACAGTCCTTATCTATTTAATTCTTCGTTGAATCATGAAAAATAAAATAGGTAAGGACTATTGGTATGAAATATCGCGTTTTCCGCACAAATGGGGATTTCATACGAAAGGTGTCTCGAGTTTCAAATAAGAATGTTTGCATCGCATTAGACAAAAAACGCTCAAGACTGTTCATTTCTCATCACCAAAAGCATTAATGGAACACATAAAATTATATAGAGAAAAGGTGCTTAGTGTATGAACTGCGAAGCCCGTACTAGTATTTTAACGATTGTGTGACTTCTGATCACATTGAAGTTTTTCGAATCCCTTTAAAGTCTCTCCATATTTAATCGTCTTACATATTTTATGGTAAATACATATTTTTCAAAAGAAAAGCCTCACTAAGGCTATTTTTCAATTGCAGTACTTTCAAATTTTAATAGGATAACCACGTCAAGTGCTAGAACAAAACAGAACATATTGTTACTTTGTCTTATATAAATTAGAACTATTCCAATAATAGATTATTTTCTGATAAAACTTCAGGATAAGAATCCTAGTCTATTATCACAACTATACCATGAAATGGTGCTTGATATTTTCTTCTAAACTAGACCTATGCGCGCGCTTATCTATTGGTTGTGAAAATGGAGAAATCCAATTTATTAAACTTCATATACTCATAGATGCTTTATAAATATTGATAATGACTTAAAGAGAATTAAGAGAATGAAGAGTGAAACATCGATGAATAATTTTTCATCTTCGATTAATTCTTTTTTTTTACTTTTTAAAATTATTGGATTGAAACCTGTAATTGTTGAAAAATGAGGAGAGCGTTATGACTTGATCTTATAGAAAACTGAAAAAATTTCTTGAATTCTTCGGAAAATTTCACAGTTTTCCAGATAACCGTAGATCTTCAAAGATTTTTCTCGAATTATTTGGGGAACCGAAGAATTTTCATGATTTTTGCAGAGTTTAGAATTTATGTATGAAAATCTGATTATTTTTGCGGATGATAAATATCAAAAATTAAAATTTGGAAAGTGAAGAATGATTTGTGGGTTAAAAAAATTTAGAATTACTACGTTTTCTTTCTCATGATCAACAATTAGGCAATTTAGATATGTTTTGATATAGAGATAAACTTCACCCATAAAAGAAAGAAAAAAATGACAGAAAATTTTTTTAGCATCGAATGATTTGAAAATACCGAGGATTTTTTCAGCGACTACTTCACGTGACTCATTGACTAATCAGAATTGAGGATTAGCGGTCAGGCAGTTTCGACATATTTCGATATAAAACAACTTCATGTGTCTTTCATCTGAGGTAAATAGGAACCAATCGAAAAGAAGGCAACTACATAATTGATGACTACGTCATTCGCCTCTTTATGTTTTACTACTTCACATCCAAACTTTTTCGATTATTTCACATCTTTACCAAATATACGTGAATATCAGTGCCTTCGAAGACAGGTACTGAGTGACTCTGAGAATGATCAAGTTTCCCAGGGCAACTTTGTACCCCGCTTTGAACTCACTTCAACCATCGATGATGATCGTAGAATCATTTTATTGTTTGCTATTACGCTTAGAAAGAAGACGAGCCGTTTCATGATAAAGCTTCTGTCTTTCCTTTGGTAATATAGCTCTATGATTAATAATCGAATCTCATAAAGCTAGATTACCAAAGCAAAGAACAATTGAGCTACATCAACAATATCATCATATTGGGAACGTCAGGAGGGGAGAGAGATAGGACACTAAGCCAAGTGAAATTAGCAAGAGGATTTATTGGAGAATTTAATAGGACCATTAATTGAACACTTTCTGCTGTCCTTTCTTTGGTTATCTAGCTGTATGATTATTGTGAATTCATAAAGCTGGACTACCGAACTGAGGACGACAGTGATCGAGAATCGAACGAGAATCTAGTTCGATATACACGGTAGCGTGCCGGCCAAGAAAAGCTTTGACTCCGACTGTACAAAAAAATCAGGTCGAGTGCACAGCGTATCTACTGTGACGTATTTCGCACCTCTGCGGAACGATATGAAGATAGGCATGCCTCGGTGACCAAAACAACAAATTAAAAAGTTGGGCGCTAACACGTGTGAAACGTGTAAAAATCACAAACTCAAAATATCAACAAAGCCCGCGATGAAAAGGACGATTGCCGACAGCTCAGTATCAACCGCGGTGGCGCCTGAGTTCCAGAAAATGTCATCCAATAAAATTCTGAAATGACTGGGTTTTCAACTTATACCACATGAATCACAAAAATCCGAAATTACGGGGAATAAATAGCTTTTATTCAAATGAAGCCCCCTTTCTTATTCCTCAAATATTTCTCTCACAAACTAACTAAATAATTTGGAAACTGTTCAGCTCTCCGTTCACCGTAGTATGGAACCCAAAATACATGTCCACTTTAGATGAACGGGTGTGGAAAATTCAACTTGCAAGAGTCCCTTCCAGTCCACGGCAGGCCTCGATATCGTCTGAATTTTCCGGTGACACACAACACCAGAAAAATAGAGTTAGTCTCGCAACGTCCAAACGAAAAGTGTCGTAGTCGGTAAAACTGACCCACGTGTTCGCTAATGCAGCACCCGGCAACGATTCTATTGGTCAATCATGACGACATCTTCAACAACATCAATTTGATTGGTTGGCGATGACGACACCTTCTGACCATTCCCTGATTGGTTCAACCAAACCAATTCAGAACTCACGAGTCCAAAACATACTCGTATCATTTTTCCCAGCGACACGAATATACTGTGTTCGCCATAAATTCAACAATAAATTTCCAAATGATTTATTATAAAGAATTGATGTTTCACTGGACCTCTAACGTCAGTTCAGTGTTTTCCCACCAAAACATAAGATAGTCGTCTGGGACATCATTAGCTACAACTAGGGTCCCTATACCAGTTACCGCTGCTCGATCGTTCACCATACTGCCTCCGACGCGGGAATCATTCGATCCATTCGAATGTGACGTGACTCGAAACCCTGCATGCAACTTGACTTCAGGACTCTCTCTCTCCGAGGCTAAAATATTCTGTCCAACCCCGTGTAGATGCCATCCAGGCTCTAAATCCCTCGACGTCATTCGATGAGCAATAGAATATTGGCTCGATACAATCAAAAAATAAAATATTCAACAGAAATTCAATAAAGAATAATTTTTTTACTCTCGCTTCGCTGGTAATGCGACTTCTCGTCTGGACGTTTCAAATTTTCACCGTTGAACGGTCAAAATAAAAAATGGGGCGGCACTGTTTTGGCGGCAAACCGAGTAGACGTGTTTTGTAGTTGTGTGTGTATTCAACTGTTTTTAACTGGGTCGGGGTCGGCGGACGGCTGACACGGCTCTGACTAAGTGCCTTTGCTTCTGACTGATTGTCTCTGCCATCGAGCTGCAATAATAATCCATGTGACTTTGACTTTGACTTTCTGAGGTCATTCTTCGGTGGAGGTTAGGAAAACCTTCAGTTTTCTCTCAATTCCGAGTTGATGTCGGGCACACCGAGCGTCATCTCTGCGCCTAAATTGGTACTCAGGCCCTCGCTTGTTCTGACGGCCGGCGCTCTGGGGTTACCCTTTACCGACAAAGGATTCACAATTTCCCCGTCTAGAATAGGCAAGCTAGATACCCCCAAACGTTCTTCGGGAAGAAAATCACTGCGGAAAATTGGAAAAACATCAAAACCCACCTTGAGGGAGTTCTGGATAAGAATAAATCCGAGAAAAGGAAGAGGTATGTCCAAAAAAAATCCCAGAATCCTAACAATTAGTACCTCACTCCCTGTTGCAGATTGCTGCTCGCTCGACTCCTCCCTGGAGAGCCTAAATCTCTCCTCTGAACACCCTCCATCATTCACAGTCATCCACAACGACGAGGGTTTCGAGATGGCGAGCAGAGTCGAGGAAGCAATTTTGAGGAAGCTTGAGGCTATGGATGCCAGCTTTAACACCCTGAGAGAAGAGAACCAAGAAACATTTTATAGCCTGTCCAAACTGATTACCGATACTGCAGCCAGGCAAGACGCCAATCTGGAGCAGCTTAAGGGCGAAGTTCAGGAAGAAATTACTAAGGTCAAAGCTGCTTTCGACCATAAGTACTCCACTCTCAGCGAGGAAGTAGCCAAAATTAAATCGCAAATGAGTGGTATGACTCTCCCCAATCAGGCTGAACATGAAGAAAGGATCCAGGCTGCGACTTCAGCCAGAGTCGATGAAGTGCTTATGCCATACATCCAGGGGACTATCCAGTCCCTCCCTTCAAAGTTTGACCAGATAGTTGAGGAGTTCGAAAAGGAATCTAGGAAGTATAACATTATTATCTCTTGTCTAATCTCAGAGGCAGAGAAGAGTGCATCAAGGCCGAGGTCGAGTTTTTCCTCGCTAACTCACTGGGTATCATTACTTCTACTCGCTCTGCCAAGGATATCTCAACCAAAGTTTGTAAACCTTTGATTAAGGTGGAGCTGGACTACTTCGTTACAAGTTACAGATAGCTTCCTTCACATCGACGACATCATCTGCCTCTCGATGCCTATGCTTCTGCGCCCCTCCCATCCTTAAACCCTCTTGTCTGGACGACTACTCATGCTTTTGGTCTGATGAGTCGAGGGACAAGGACAGCAGACGACGTAGCGGTGGACTCCTAGTAGCAGTCAAGAAACGTCTCTCTTCTACAGTTTCTCTCCTGGAGTGGACTCATTGGTGGATATTCCTGAGATTCTCAGCGGATGTTGTCAATTTCATCCTGGGCTTCGTCTACTTTCGTTCCGACAGATCCTTCAATTACCCCTGCGCCATTTCCGTGCTCCACTGCTGCTAGGAGGTGATTGGAATGCATAGGTGGATCTCATATCTGAAGTAGATAATTTCATCTTTGCAGGCACCAACCTCAACCCAGAAATCTCAACTCTTGACCCCAGAATAAATGACAGATGTGCACCAACTCCCGATCTGGTGAGAACAATAGGTATGACGATTCTGAATGGTATATCTCTGAGCGACACTCTCGCAAATTACATATATTCTGAAAGAGATGAATCTATTGACGACACGATCTGGTGCTCTTCAGCGGACCTCGAAATGATACGGGGCTTCAAGGTTTTCTCCGATGTTCATTCCTCCGATCACTTCCTTTTATTCCTGGACCTCAGGTATTGTCCTTTCTCACCCCCGCTCCCCGTGGACGCAGCCCTCCCCCACCAAGTCCAAAATAATCCCAACCCTTGAAATTTTCTTTTACCAGAATAATCTATCCCTCATCTCTATCTATCCTTCAGAGCTTTTTGCCCCCTAATCACGAGACCGTCGATGCTGGATGGGAAGCAGCACGCTTTGCGGAAGGGATCTTAATCCCAAGCCCCTTCGCCTCTTCCTCTGGGTCATCCACCGCTAAGCGCCGCAAACCCTGGTTTGATGCGGAATATGTTGCTCTCAAAGAGAAGGCTTCCGAGGCCCTCAAGACCTGCTTTTCGTCACGCTTCGAAGCCAACGACAAGGCCAACTACGTTCCATGCAAAAAGGCGTTCAAGTTCCAAACATAGTCCAAGAAGAAACGATATGAAAAGCAAATCAATTCTTTTGCCACCCTGTCCTGTCCCAAGGACTTCTGGAAGACGGTCAGGAGACTAAGTTTGTTAGCCAGACCCACAGACGAGCGCCTGCCGGTCGAGGTATGGAACGCGTTTTATCGGATCATCTACCCCCGAGGATCCCCGCTATCATCCAACTAAACCTGATGTCTGTACTTGATCTGGACCGTGAGATGCTAGGGTATGCTAGAGTTCTCTCTAATCGAGCTGAACTCTAGCATATTATGTCTCCGAAACTCCAAATCACCTGGCCTAGATGGAGTCACGAATGAAGCCCTCGAGGCACTCACCCCACAGTGGAGGGAACGACTGCCAGCCATCCTCACCAGTATTCTATCCTTTGATCAAGTCCCACATAGTTGGGCCAAAGTGGTGCTTACCATGATCTTCAAGAAGGGAGACCTTGAAGATCCAAGGAACTACAGAGGCATTGTCCTCATTGCCTACACTGGCACCAAACTCTTTACTGAGATCTTGAGGAAAAGACTCGAAAAATGGGTAGAAACCAACAACATTCTTTCGGAATCCCAGTACGGGTTCAGAAGAAGTCGAAGCTGCACAGATGCCATCTTTTGCCGATTCTCAGCAATCCGTCTTCAACTGAGACTACCCGAAAGAGAGGTCTACGCCATCTTTGTGTATTTTAAGAGGGCTGTCGATAGTATTGCCCATAACGTCTGGCAATAGCTTCAAAGCATTGGTGTCAGCTCCAAGCTGATCAACATTATAATGCCCCTCTACTCTGAGGCTCAATTCAGGTCAGCAGTCAAGGCGTCCTCTCAGGCGTCTTCCAAGTTACAGAAAGAGCACTGCAGGGAGAAATCTTCAGCCCTCTTCTTTTCCTTCTATAGGTCTCAGACTTCGCAGTGTTTTTTAGACGCAGGGGACATGTAGGCCTGAACATCGACGGCCATACTGATATATTAATGCAGCTTTTCGCGGACGATGCCGTATTGCTTACAGACTCACATGTCAAACTAAAAGGACTCCTCAATACCTTAGCAGACTATTGTGAAGTCAAAGGCCTGATCGTCAATACCCCGAAAGCAAAAATTTTGACGTTCAAGGCTGCCAATCGACCCGAGGCCATTAACATCCGCTTCACACTATATGAAGGCAGCCCCCTTGAGATGGTGCACTCCTACACCTACCTGGGAGTACTCATCTCTAGCTCAGTAAGACCAAACATCCTCACGGCCTCTGCTATTGGTAATGCTAGATCTGCTTCGGCCAGCACTCTGTCACTTATCTACCGATCTAAATGTGACAACTGGAACTCACACACGAAGCTATTTGATAGCCTGGTGTCCTCGACCCTCTTCTACGCCATTCCAGCCTGGATGAAGTCGAAGTCATACAAACCAACTTCTTCAAACGTCTGCTGAGACTCCCAAGAAACACCGTCAAACACTTGGGCCGTGAGAATGGAGACAGGGAATCTCAAGCTGGTATTTCAAGCCATAAAGCTAATATGGAGCTGGTTCATTAATATTCTGGGGTTGGACTCCCAATGGCAGCCATGAATTAGCATGCTGAGGCTTCTGGAGCTAGTGAGAGGATCACCCGGCCCTTCTCTCTACAACTGGATGATCTCCTTCAGAACGTTTCTCTGGGATGTGAACACCGAGGATATCCTGGACTCATTGGGCACGGTAACCTGAACTCAGTGTGCTGACATCATGTTTTATAATTACGAAACCCTCTTCCGATTGGAGAACTTTTCACGATATGAGAACTCCGTCCAAATTTGCCGCCACCTATCTTCGACTGACCCTCCAGTCTACTTCCTCCGACTCCGACTCCTCCTTTCCTTCAAATCTTCCCTGGCACCGCTGAAACTTGCCAACACCTATTCCTGTTGCTTTTTCTTCAGCAAGGGCTCCCTGAAAAAATCTAACTCCCTTGTGACCCTTCCGCCTGTCCCTTCCGCCAAGCCTTCAATCATGAAACGATAGCTCATATCCTTCTCCACTGTTCCCTTTATTCCCCCGTCGGAGTTCATTAGGTGGCTGGCCACTTACCTTGCAGTGTGTTGGTCAGGGACTATGATGACTAAGCCACGAGATTCCTACTCAACTCCAATGACCCAAGATGTCTTGAAAACATCTGGTTCTACGTTCTCCAGAGCTTCTCTCTTAGAGACCACATAACCCCGGACTGAGCTGCTCCACCAAGACATATTGTTCCGATTGTCCGCACGTGCCTATCCCAATATCTGTCACTATATGAACTGTAATTATCAATACCTATTTATGGGTTCCAGTTCCCCTTTTGAATTCTTTCAAGTGAGACACGAATCGCTCCTGCTGCCCCCGCTCACCAACGCTACTGTCTGGTGCCTTCTCCCCTTAGTCCACTCCGCTGAGAGCCGCCAACTGCATTTACTTAGGCTTTTTTTTATTTTTAAATTAGTTTGTTTTATTACCCTACTTTGGCTTTATTTTATTGTAATTACTTGCACCAAATTACTGTAACCCCCATGCTATTGGAGCAACATAGGACTCCAGAAAGCACTATTAAATAAATAATATTACGAGAGCGGAAAGACAAATCAAAAAACAATCCTTAGTTACACTACATAAATCGTTCATGAGCTTTCCAGTGGTGCAATTGTAATATTATTTGGATTAACAATGAAGACGATACGCGCATAACAGCGGGTTGATCTCCACATTCTTGTGTTTTACATTATAAAGCGTTTATCGCAGTTCGCACCGCTGATCTGAGCCTCATATTCAACGTCGAAATATTGCCATGAGTGCGTGTAAATTTAGGTTCTCATGTTGTTATGAAGGACCGCAAAAAATATTTTTCCGCCCTTGAAATCATTTATTGGAGTAAAACTAAAAATCAACTCTGTGTTCTCTTTTCCTGTCGCCGAGAATGTCAATTTTTTCTCGTCATATCTGTTGGATATTAATGACGCGGTTGACTCTGGATTTTCGTAGAGGACCTTTTCCTGANTTCTCCACTGTTCCCTTTATTCCCCCGTCGGAGTTCATTAGGTGGCTGGCCACTTACCTTGCAGTGTGTTGGTCAGGGACTATGATGACTAAGCCACGAGATTCCTACTCAACTCCAATGACCCAAGATGTCTTGAAAACATCTGGTTCTACGTTCTCCAGAGCTTCTCTCTTAGAGACCACATAACCCCGGACTGAGCTGCTCCACCAAGACATATTGTTCCGATTGTCCGCACGTGCCTATCCCAATATCTGTCACTATATGAACTGTAATTATCAATACCTATTTATGGGTTCCAGTTCCCCTTTTGAATTCTTTCAAGTGAGACACGAATCGCTCCTGCTGCCCCCGCTCACCAACGCTACTGTCTGGTGCCTTCTCCCCTTAGTCCACTCCGCTGAGAGCCGCCAACTGCATTTACTTAGGCTTTTTTTTATTTTTAAATTAGTTTGTTTTATTACCCTACTTTGGCTTTATTTTATTGTAATTACTTGCACCAAATTACTGTAACCCCCATGCTATTGGAGCAACATAGGACTCCAGAAAGCACTATTAAATAAATAATATTACGAGAGCGGAAAGACAAATCAAAAAACAATCCTTAGTTACACTACATAAATCGTTCATGAGCTTTCCAGTGGTGCAATTGTAATATTATTTGGATTAACAATGAAGACGATACGCGCATAACAGCGGGTTGATCTCCACATTCTTGTGTTTTACATTATAAAGCGTTTATCGCAGTTCGCACCGCTGATCTGAGCCTCATATTCAACGTCGAAATATTGCCATGAGTGCGTGTAAATTTAGGTTCTCATGTTGTTATGAAGGACCGCAAAAAATATTTTTCCGCCCTTGAAATCATTTATTGGAGTAAAACTAAAAATCAACTCTGTGTTCTCTTTTCCTGTCGCCGAGAATGTCAATTTTTTCTCGTCATATCTGTTGGATATTAATGACGCGGTTGACTCTGGATTTTCGTAGAGGACCTTTTCCTGAGGTCGTAAATCCCAGGTATGCTGGAACTGCAGCACGCCAATAATTATCCAACGACTGATACGGGAACGTAAACCGACTCAGTGTAATGTCGATAAAAATAGAGTTCAGGATGTTTTGGAATGATAACACAGGTTCACTAAACACCTTAAATTTAATTACACGAAAATTATTGTTCAAAGATACACAAATTGAATACACGATAATATTTAAAACTACGCGAAATTAATTGAAGAAAGGTCCAGATATATAGAGAGGTTCAGTGAGAGTCGAGTCTTCACTGAACGATGTCGCGATGGTTACTGATCAAATTTGAAGGAAAATTCCAAGTTCTGTATTCGAAAATGGGAGGGATGGATGTTTCTTATTGGCTAATTTTATTTTCTCGCTTTAAAACTATTGGTCAGAAGAAAGTGGGAAGGCGTGTATAAAACTACAGTTGAGAGAGTTTTGGGGATTTTCCGAAATTATGGGATACCTTTTTTTTTATATAGAGAATAATTTTTGGTGTGCCTGGACGGATGGTCATCTGTTTGGCACGTGTGGGGAAAACATTTTGCTTCCTTCCGACTTTCTCAAAATTCCTAAGATTTATGGTGAGACCGTAATAAAAAGGATACACTCAACCCTTGAACAGCAAAAAAGGGACAGATTGTCAGACCCCAGATTTTGGGTCTCCATAAACTCATTTTACCATTTTTCCCCAATTACCAATAATTTGAGGAAATTCCCCCATTCAAATCTAAAAAAATCGGTTGTGCACCGAACAATATCTCCATTCGGACCTGGGAGATGTATTTAGTTTGTGAGTTTAGGATTTATGTTTGGTATGTATTAGTGATGCTATTTGTCGAACATTATGTGATTGAGTATTGAATGTTTGTGGGTAGTTGAATATGAAACGAAAAAATGTGTTCAATTTTTGGGAACGAAATTCTCTGAATGAGGTTACGGTGAGATGTGAAGAACACGAAAACAATTTTGCAATTATTCGCAAAAAATTGGTAATATTTTCCAAAAAAAAATAGGTATTTTTTATTTTTATAAACAGATATTTTTTTTATAAAAACTTCTATCAAGTCAACAATTTGTTCAGCTGTTTCTGAAAGGTGATCACTCCAATTCGAAAGGATATATAATTCCCTCAGAAAATCAAAGAATGATTGAGTGGAAGAAATGAATTGAATCGCAAAATTGTGGATAAATAATGAAAAGTTGGTGGAACAGAACGTTTGTTTTACTTCGACCGTTAATTGGAAACAGACATCGGCATAATCAAAATTTTGAATGACAGTTAAATTTTGAATAAGTCAATTAGTAATATTACTCACCAATTTTTTGATTATAACAATAACCATCAATTGAAATATTCAAATTCCGAATTATCAATCATTAATTTAAATATTCAAACTCCGAATTATTTTATCAACCAATAATTGAGAAATTTAATTACCAATTATTATATCATTTTTCAAATTTCAATTATGATAAATAAATCTAAATTACTGTATGGTGTAACTTCTCATAATATTACTGAAGTCAATCAATCAGAGAGTCGGGATAGAGGTGGGGGAGCTCAGCGAAGAAACTAGCTGCAATCTAGGAATCTAGAAACCCTTGACCTGGTCTGTACAAAGCAGGGACTATAAGAAAGTGGCACTGGGGTACGTAGTCATTTAAGTAGGCCACAGATGGCACGTGATTGATAGATAGAAATTAGGCTGTCTGGACAATGTAATACTCTACCTTATTGACCCCCACGGAAAATTTGAAAATTTGTTCCAATGAGTCCTTGGTACAAAAAATAACACCAAAAAAATGGACAACACGAATCCAGAAAAAAATCAAGAGAACAATAATTTACATGACAAAAACAGTGAATGAATTTCAATAATCGAAACCAAAGTCGTAATATCGATGGGCTAAGAAAAACTTCGATTGCAAGAGGAAAAAACCATTCTTATGATAACCCGTTCGCATGATATTCTATTCCATCAATTTTCAGTGTTTTCATTTTTTCGAATTTCAGGGATTTTCAATGAAAAAGAAATTGAAAAAATTCCGGAAGTTGCATTTTCAAAATAACTAAATAACTGCTGAGACGATTTTCTTTCAGTCATAATTACTCGATACAAAGACGCATCGATTCCATGAAGAAAAATTCAAATCGCATCATTACTCTAGAAGAAGTGGTGGAATTTGTGAAAAAAACATCATTTTTGACGTTTTGCCATATGTTTTTTACGAGTAACTAAAGATCTGCTGAGGCGATCGTCATTACAAACTAATCAGTTCTAAGTTACACTAAGATGCATCGATAAAAAAAATGAAATTGCGTTGTTCGTTCAAGAGAAATCGTGACCCAAAAATGTTTGCGTCACATACGTCCGCACACACACACACACACACACACACACACACACACACACACACACAGATAGACAGACTTGTGTTCAAAAACATCGTAGAAAGATTCGAGGAGTCATGAAACGTGGAGATATCATGGAATTTGCATTACTTATTTTCGGGGTCATTCCAATAAGTTCCTCCCTTTGGGTCGGGAAGTTAACAAGTGACGCCTCTATTATTAAGGGAATTACTGGATTGTTGGTAGCTTGTTCCTGAATTTGGATGCGTTCATACCGGTGCGTTGAAGTGGGTGTAACCCGTTCAGGCCGTACTAAGAACTTCCCAATTCGCTTGTCGGGCATAAGAATTGATTAGAAATTATCAGAAAAGAATAGTAGTCAAATAATATTCTTTTGCACTTTATGAGTCCACTCTATGACCCCCACATTTATTGATGATGACCATTATGATGCACAATGAAATGCAAGTCATCTTTCTGGCGCATTATCTCAGTTAATTCATGATATCCGAGCTCATTCGAATGGGTAGAAAGAAAAGAAAACATTGGATAATTGACGCATGCAATAGGTCATATGAAAGCATTTCCATGGTTTTATTTAGTTTCTCAAAACACATGGTTACCGGCGAAAAAATGCATAAAAATCCATTAAAATAATCGCCGAGGCTATTCGAGGCAATTTAGTGGCTATAAACACAAAAGTGAGGTAAGATTTTGCAAAAATGATGACATAGTTGTAATCAGCGACATCGAAAGCATAGATTTGAATAGTAAAATGTATTAAAAATAATCGTTATTTCCATAATCAAATGAGAAATTTCAGAGTTTTGTTAAAAAACGGTAAAACATCTGGACCGATTGCGTCTAAAATTTGATACGTTAAGTTACATGAAGACACTTCGATTGCGTCATTGTTTGCTTCAATCGCATCATTAGTTTTTGAGTAATTGTGAACGAAAAATTTGATCACATACACCTTTACAGACACACACACACACACGCACATACAGTCATGTTTTCGAAAGAAGTCGAGAAACATTGTCAACACCTTCAAACGTTGATATGTGGCGAAAATATATTTTTTTAAATTTTAGGGTTGATTACAATAACTTCCTCTATTGGGAACTTAATAATGTATGTTAATAATAATCAATAATGAATAATATTAATAATCGTAATTATTTATCATTAGTCCCCAATTCATAATACCATAATACCATAATACCACAGTTTTTATCCATGTTTCATTGCCTTTGAATCATCAATCGCACTTTTTTCACTACGTTATGCTAAAAAACAACAGACTGGGATGTGCGATACCAGCTAAAATCTAATTAGCACTAAATTAGATGAAGACACATCGATCGCAATATTGATCAATTCTCGATCAACGGTCGTTCATGAGAAATCGTTAACGATAAATTAGGAGACACACATTTACACACACACACACACACACACACACACACACACACAACGGAAACTCTTGGCAGAAGAACGCCTTTACTCTCCGAGAGTTTACGCAGGCTGGAAGATCCTGCTACGTGGCGCGTGCTCAGGTGGTGGATAGAGAGTTAAAAAAAATGGTGCCTAACAAGCCCACGCCAACCAAAAACTTTTCCCCAATATTAAGGTGTTGACCGTGCTGAGAACAGGAAGGCGTAGTGACGTCAAGGGTAGTTGACGTCGCTAACGCTCCTCCCTGTGGCACCAGGTCCCACCCTAGGCGTATTTAGTGGCCTTACCCCAGCAGCCGGGGTTCTGCGGGGGCGAACCGTTGTTACATCTCTAGGTACTCGTGGGAACAGAACGGAGGAAAAAAACACAACAACAAAATGAAGATAGAGGAGAAATCAGCGGGTATCATGCCCAACAAGCAGGACTTGATGCAAGTGCAGAGATGAAAAGAACGCGGGCATGTGATCGGCTTGAACAGCTGATCACCGAACTGTATAACTTCGCCGAAGCCAAACGTCCATAAGGAGATAAAAAAGAAGTTGGCGGCTATCGCGACCGCTTATAGAAAGCTGAAGGAGACCGAGATGGATAAGCCGAGGCAAAAAAGCGCTCAGCATCTCTTGCCTCCAGTCGTAGTGCGGACGTCAGCAACGCCATCGCACACTCGGACTTTTTCTGAGACGACGGTGAAGGACACCGAGGCGGAGGAGTCGGAAACGCTGACATCTAATTTCCGGGACATCGTCATGGGAAGGCGGCAGAAGCGCACCTCTCCGGAGGTGGCTCCTTCCACTAAGAAGCGGAAGGAGCAGGTAGCACCATCGCCGCCGAAGTCGAGAACTCAGCTTCCCAAGACGTCGGAGTGGCAAGAAGCTGAAGGGAAGAAGCAGCCTACAGGGCAGCTCACACAGTAGAGGTAACGTGCGGCAAGATCTGACGCGCTGATCATTCGTCCGAAGGACAAAGGGTCATACTCCGACATCCTCAAGCGAATGACGTAGGACGCGACAGCCTGTCAGCCCGAATAGTGCGTGGAGAAGATCCGGAAGACGACTAACGGAGACATGCTAATCATCCTCTCGAAAAAGCACACCGACAAAGCTCCCGGCCTACAGAACGCCATAACTGAACTCGTCGGAGATGAGGTGGAGGTCCTCAGTAAAACACCGGAGGAAGATGTCGAAATCAAGGACCTCGAAGAGACAACAAGGAAGGAAGAAATCTTCGAAGCTTTGAAGAAGGCTGCTGGAGACGGTTCCGGAATTTCGGTGAATGCGGTCAAGTCGCTGCGGAAGGTATACTGAGGTACCCAGACGGTCTGGGTGAGACTCCCAGTGGCAACGACGGACAAAATCTTCGGAGAACATGGGAAAATCAAGGTCCGGTGGGTCAACTGCCGGATCAGCAGAGTGGAGAGACCCCTTAAGTGCTTCAAGTGCTGGAACTTCGGGCACCTCTCTAATAAGTGCCCAAGTGCGGTTGACCGCTCCAAAAGCTGCATTAAATGCGGTGAAGACGGTCATCTAGTCGCAAAATGCGAGAAAGACGCCAAATACGTCCTCTGCATCGCGAAAGGTCGCATAGACAACTGCGCTCACATTGCTGGCAGTAGTAGATGCCCTGCATATAAGGAGACACTCCAGGCGTTAACCAAAAATCGACGATGAGAGTACTTCAGCTCAACCTTAACCACTGTGAGGCTGCACACGACCTGCTCACACAGTCGGTGCGGGAGCCGAAGCCCGATCTCGTAATGATCTCGGAGCCATACAAACATCTTGATGACTAGCCATGGGAGACGGACACCACCAAGGCCGTCATTTAGTCCTGCGGTAAATATCCCTTCCAGAGCGGTGCCAACACAGCGGAGACGGGCTTTGGGAGAGCTAAACTGAGTGGGATTCACTTCTACAGCTGCTATGCTCCACCTCGCCTGTCCATCGACGAGTTCGCAGACTTCCTGGACCAACTGACCGAGGACGCGAAGCAGCCCTTCCCCATAGCAATCGCTGGGGAATTCAATGCCTGGTCAGTCGACTAGGGCAACAAGGAGACAAACGCGAAGGGTCAAACGCTACTGGAGGCTATGCCTTTTTTGATCGTGGTACTGCTGAACAGTGGTGAAAAACGAACTTTCGAGAGAGTAGGGGCTAGTTCAATCGTGGTCCTCACTTCCGTTAGCAGCAGCCTCCCTAGAGGAAGTTGTAACTGGAACGTGATGGATATCCACACCGCTAGTGATCACCATGCGATCTTGTGGGAATTATGCACCGTTCGAAAAATTGGACCAGGAACCAGCAAGACCAACGCGGTTGGATGGAAGTCGAACGCCTTCGACTCCAACATATTCCGAGAAACATTCAATGATCGCCCGATCCGAGGAAGCAATGCCACAGAGAAGGTGCGTAGAGTCCCCGAAGCTTGCGATGTGACTATGCCCCGGAAGCGTAGTGCAAATAAGCTCCCATCGGTGTACTGGTAGAACAACACCATCGCCAACCTCCGATAGGCTTACATTCGAGTGAGAAGGCAGGCACAACGAGGCCGGAAGCAGCCAAACTCCGAGGAACTGGAAATCAGGTACAAGAAAGCACGCCGGGCACTCAGTAAGTACGATACGATACGATACGCCCTACGGCATGGTCATCAAGCGGCTGAGAAGCCAGCCGATTCCATCGCCGACGTGCCCTGAGCTTTTGGAGAAGAGCGTAGCGATGCTGTCCCCACAACAATCGGAGCTCGACTTCTTCACCGAGAAGTGCGATACAGAGGCCGTCCCACTAGAGACACTCGATCAGCTGCTGGAAACTTGTGGCAGATTCGGGAACGCCAAGGCACCAGGAATGGATGGAATCCCGAACGTTGCCCTGAAGGTTGCAATCAACGCAGCGCCAGGAGCCTTCATGAGTGTCTATAATGCGTTTCTGCAGGAGGGGATTTTCCCAACCAAGTGGAAGCAGTAAAGACTGGTGCTCCTTCCGGAAAAGAAGAAGCCACCGGACGAACCCTCGTCCTTTCGTCCACTCTGTAAGCTAGACAGCCGGAAAAATTCTAGAGCGCATACTTCACTAGAGGATCGAGGAAGTGGTCTAACCACAATTGGCTGACAACCAATACGGTTTCCGCAGAGGTCGTTCCACGCTTGACACCATCAGCCTAGTCATCTCCATTGCCCGGGACGCGATCTCTGGCGCGAGATGGAAATGGGGCGCGAAGCAGTACTGTCTGGTAGTAACGCTGGACATCAAAAATGCCTTCAACTGTGCCAGATGGGACGGCATTATGGAGGTCCTCTGAAAGCCGAATGTGCCAGGATACCTGAGGAAGATGGTGCGAAGCTACTTCACTGACAGAGTCCTGAAATACGATACAGAAACCGGTCCGAAAGAGTACAGAGTTACTGGTGGTGTTCCCCAAGACTCAGTGCTTTCCTCTCTCTTGTGGAACGTCATGTACGACGATCTTCTGAAGTTAACGTTACCCGAGGAGGCTACACTCGTTGCGTTTGTGGACGATGTAGCTCTGGTAATCGTTGTAAAATGCCTGGAGGTGATCAATTATATTTTTGATACTATCTATGATAAGATTCGTCAATGGATTGACTCAGTGGGACTATTGTTGGCAGGCCACAAGACGGAGGCTGTGCTGATCACGAAGCCACAGAAGATTGAAACCATTACGCTGCATGTCGGGAATCATGAAATCAAGTCCCAACCATCGCTACGGTACCTGGGAGTGATGATTGATGCCCGGCTCAGCTTCAAGTAGCAAGCGGAGTACGTCGGCACTAAGGCCTCTGGAGTTGGGACCCTCCTTTTTCGACTCATGCTGAACATCGGAGGGCCAAAACAGAAGAGAAGAACGGTGCTGTCATCGGTTGTCACGTCGGCCCTCATATATGGCATCGCTATCTGGGCTGACGCACTTTTGATCTAGCACGCACGACGAAAAGTGGCTAGCGCACTCCGCGTGGTGTCAGAAGATGCCGTGTGGGTCATTACCGGGATGCTGCCCATAGAAGTACTTGTCGAGGAACGAAAACGCCTCTACCAGCGAAAGAGGGCAACAACGTTGAGCGTAGCTGAGCTAAGGACAGACGAGAGGACCAGCAGTCTGCATCGATGGCAGTTGCTGTAGAATGCCTCGACTAGTGGGAGATGGACTCACAGCCTGATCCCGCCACTGGATGCATGGGTTGACCGATCACATGGAGAGCTTAATTACTATTTGACACAGATGCTCTCAGGACACGGGTGCTTCTGGCAATATCTTTATAAGTTCAAATATGAAGAATCGTCGGAGTGCACGGCCTGCACAGGAGTCTCCGAAGATGCGGAGCATGTGTTCTTCGCGTGTCCGCGCTTCAATGTGTCCCGTAGCACTTTTGAGACTGCACTCAGAGGGAGGATTCAGCCTGATAACCTGGTGGAAGCAATGCTTTCATCAGAGGCAGCCTGGGAGGCAATCAGCGCCTTTACAGCGAAACTTCTAAAGGACCTACGCAAGGCGGAACGGGAAAGAAATAGAGATAAGAGGAAGAGGAAGCAATGAGAGGAAGGAAGCGCTGAATTCGACCGACCGAAGGAAGAGCTACGGCTAAATCCTCCCTCCGTGCTGTAATACATAGCGGCCCCGCGGGGAAATAGGAGGCAGATGATAGGGGTACGTTTTTAGTCCGTATTAGTCCAGTATTAGTCCAGATCCCACCATCCTTGGCAGCTCGTGGTCGCCACAGTCCAGAACAGACCGAATCGGACACTACACTCCGAGAATTTTCAAACCCGAGTGAATTGACGTTGAAGGCTATCATACCCTAGGTGGTATGATAGCTGCATTGAATTATATAGAAAGAAAAAAAAAGAACACAGTTTTGTGGGAAAAAGCCTTTTGGCATAAAAAACCCAGATTTATTATCAGTACACTAAGTTGGAAGATTCACTGCGAATGGCGGTGTCACACGGGGATTCACACACACACATACATACAACACAATGTATTTGTTCGTTGTTTCACGTTTTAAGGTAACGGCTAGCACGCGTTCACACATACAAAATATCGAACCCACACTAAAAACCTTTATTACGCAAGTTAATTTGGGGGTTGTTTGGCGCAATTTGTTGGGATTGCGTTCTTGGGATCGTGGCTTCTGTGCCACGTGGGGACACGAAAACGTGTGATTTCGTGCCGCTGATTGTTCGTTTGTTTTATTATAAATTCATAGCCATTTTGCTTTGAATTTCGGTTCACTAGTGCATTAGTTTTGTTATTAATTGTGTTAAATTGTTAATTTTGTTGATTTTATTGAGTTTAAAGTCGACATGACTCGGTAAATTTTTTATTTTTATTAGCAATCCACACACGCTTCAGTGTCGGGTTTTACTAACTGACGCCATAGCGTCCGTCGGCACGCGCACACACCATCGAGAGAAAGTGTTTGAGAGGTGCTGCCACCATTTGTCGCCTACATGTAGCCGTCGGCGCATGCACATACTAGGGAAAACGGTGCCCGTAAGGTGCTACCACCGCTTGTCGCCAGCATGTGAACGCGGCCTCAAACCTTCGCAGGTATTACGATGTAACACTGAGTGTATGCGTAAATGCATTTTTCCCCCTAAAAAAAACAAACACACACAGACATGTTTCTAGAAATCACTGAAAGTGAGTTATAGACCTTGAAATGCCTACATTTGAGGAAGAATCGAAAATCGATTTTCGGGGTGATTACAATGACTGTTCCTATCGGGAAGTTAATTATGTTTTGATGAACGTAATTTACGTTTGACAAATCTTAAACTACGATTCCAATGAACATATTTTACGGGTTTCTTACGGGTAATTTGCGAAATGACTCCGTTTGTTGCTCTTTGTAACATACAGACGGAAGTCTGTGTCACGTGAGTTTTAATAGAAAATATTGATTTCTACGACTTGCTTTTAGGTCCACTAGTTGCAAATATTTTCCAAAAAACTTAATTCAGAGAAAATGGCGGTTAAAGGTTCCGTACTGTATTGTGTGCGGACAGCACAACCACAGTCTCAACTGTCGTTTTGTCTTACACGTTTGGAATTCTTATTTCATTTACTGATTGAAATAAATAAATTGCTTTGTTTCAACAAGTGTTACAACATTAAACACGTTGAATGAAATGACAAAAATATGACGTGGACAATTGAACCCTATTTAGTCCTACGCAAGGCGGAACGGCCTTTAAACTGAGCGTTTAAAGCCGTTTAAAGCTAGCCATTAATATTCGACCCCGTCAAACTGACCGGGTCGAATATTAATGGCTATATCTTTGCCAATTTTCAAGATTTTCAAGCGAGGTTTTTGGAGGATATTCTTGAAGTACAATCAAATAAACGTATTTTTGAAAAAACGATTCTTTATAGCTGTCTACGTGTATGTTGGGCCTTAAGATAAACATCTCTTACGATAGTCGATCGAAAAAATAATTTCTGAAATGATGATGGGTTCCTTCAGTCAAACGGAAAACCTACTTGTCAGCTCGAACTGTTCGAAATTCATTCCAATTTTTTATATGACAAAGAATCCAGTTTTACAGAAGTTGACTATATTTTCGATTTTTTTTTATCGGAGATAATGTTTCTGAGAGAGAAAAATTCATAATCTAACACGTTTACGGAAGCTAGATTATTTCAATGCAAATTGGGAATTGTAATAATTAATTTAGTGTGCTGCTTACCCTTACAGTTTCGTCGTAAATTTAGGGTTTGATAATGAAAATAAGTGGTTCCAGTTTGATCCAATTCGTATTCCAGATGAGCCTGTCGTTCCAATATATCCGATCTTAACAGCAAAGTTTCATATAATTTATCTCGCCGAAAGTCACTTCAATTTGTTTATTCATGAGAATTGTTGTGTCATTATTTAACTGAGTCATATCTTACAACACTCACGTAACTCACGAGGATATACGTGATTGATCACGTTATTACTGTATTGACCGTGACAGAGTCGCAAATCGATTGCTCAGTTTACCGGTCCAAAACCTTTCGAATCGATTGATTTAGATGGGATGAATCACGGAGCCAGCTGATTTTTTCGAAAACGGTTGGCACAATTATGGGAGTCAAGCTGGAAAATGCTGGCGATGGCCCTTCAAACGAGACTGAATTTTGGCATTTTGTGCGTTACGTCGTGTCCGGGCCTTTAGAAAATGCTAAGACAGTATCGTCGAAGGTACATGTGTCTATGTGTGTGAGTTTTAGGTGTTGAGGTCGGTAGAGAAATTTGCAGGGTTTGCAGGTAACTTCCCGTGAGTACGAAATGAACCAGATTTAGCTAGCGTGAATACGAATAAAATTTCTCCCATAAAATTTTATATGGAACATCTTGAAATAGTATATTTTGTCATTAGGCGGAAAAACCTTGTCTTACTCATATGATTGCAGCCAGACAGATTTTTTTAGGCCGTACGACGAATAATATTTTTTGTCATAACGGCTGTAAGCAGCGATTCACGGTTGCGTCGCGTCCGTGAAGTGCTACCTTGCGGACTCGGTGACAGGCGTGAATCTCCGTGATAAACAACCCCGCGACAACATCCCCCGATACAATAATCCCTAAATCAAAAATCGCCTTCAACGATAATCCTCGAAATAAAAACCTCTTTGACAATAATCCCCGACATCAAAATTCCCGCCTGCAAAAATGCAAAAAAATTGAAAACATGAAAGATGGAAGCTGCATATAATTTTTTTAAAATTTTAAATTGAAATTGTGACAATTGTCACATTTATTTGAGCCAACTTTTTTTGTTGAAAATTATTAAATTAGAACCTGAGTCTCGGGGGGAGCTCAACCTCCCCTTTTTTCCTTACCAATTGATGAAAAACCATCGGGACAGCGTGGGGATAAGGAAAAATACTAATCCCACGTGAATTTGTTCGAGAGAGAAAGAGAGGGTCTGAAGAAAGAAGAGGACGTCCCCGAGAAAAATCTCTTGGGGTCACTTCAAGAGGACTCGGACCGCATGACATCACCCAACCGACCCCCTATACATCGCAGAAGTGAGGCAAGGGAACAGGAGGGCGAGAGGGCCTCGCGAGGACGATGACCAGCCGACGGCATTCAAATCGGGGAACAGCAGGGGAATCTGATCCCCGAAGAATCGGCATTCTCACGGGAGAAAAATCGATGAAATAATCATAATGATATCTAAGGCTCGGGGTCACTGGCCGTCAATCTGAGGTAGTCAGAGGTGTCACGCGGGGGATTAACCCCATCTCTTCTAATTTTCTTGCGAATTTTGAGGAACTGCGGGCTTACGTGTCGAAACTGAGGTACGGCGGTTCTCCCCGAGATGTTGTAGAGTAACAGTCAAGTCATTCAATTATCGTAACAGTAACAGATAGTAGGAATCAATAATTTGGGAGCCTAGACTCCAGTGATAGAAGGAGAAGACGTGGATTGGAGACCCTGAAGCTGGAGGTCAAGCTAGACTGAGGATTGTACACCTGGACGAGCCAGGGCGACCCCGAGCCACGCTGAATAGTTGAGCGAGCTAAATACTTGCATTGTTCTAGATATATCGGCTTCAAGCCATCCGCGGGGGATTTTCCCCCATCATTGTCGTTGTGTTAAAATTCATTTGATTCATCGTTTCGAGTTGGGTTCAATTGAACCATTTTTATTCTTGGGAATTATAGTTATCTGGGACGCTTCGGTCCCCTGAATTTTCACTAAATTTATTTTTTTCTCAATTATACCTGAATTATTATTTGCATTTTTCATCAGTTTAACTCTGTGAAAAATATATTATATTCTGTTCAAATTGGAAATTGAGAGTTGTGATTCATTCTGTGTGGGATTGTGTTTGATTTTGGGATTTTTGGGTAGCTCTAAGATTATTGGAATTTATTGGAAGCCTCAGGAATTTGAAGAGGGAGTATCGTCCTCCCTCCCCCTTGTGAACAAGAGCACGGGTAATTTTGTTGTTGATAGATAAGGAATTTTGTTGTTTTCTGGGGTTGTGTGCGTTTGTGCCCTTGAAAAATAAACGCACTGGCGCCTAAAGGGTCAAAGGGGCGTCCACAATTATCTATAGATGTTTTTTCATTTAATTTAACATTTCTGGCAATTGGAATTCGTCACAAAATTTCCTTTTTTTTTTATATTTTGCTTTCTTTTAATTGGCTCTTTTTTATCAATTAATTTTTTAATCAATTTTTTTCTATTGAATATTTTAATACAACACCTTACACATGTCATTATATGAAATTTTATACATTATTAAACACAAATGTGAAAAACGTTACAGGATGATATTGTAGGCGAAAAATCACCGAAAAATGAAATTGTAAGATGTGTTTGTAATGGATTAGAGGTATTTATTGTGTAACACAATTTGAGAAGGGATCGATAGGGGTGTAAACGTAAACACAACTTGGTTTGATTCCTCATTATAGGATAATTCTCTGTATATGTATTGAACAAGAGGGAGAGAGAATTTCGTGTTTGGGTATTCGGCAATTTTTGTAGGAGGGGATAATCATAGAAGGGGATTTTGCTTACAAAAATCCCCTCAGGTTTTTTGTAGGCAAGGATTTTGTCGCGGAGATTTTTGATTTCGGGATTTTCCCCCGTAACCGCGGGCGGCATGACAAAATACCTGTTTTCCACACTAGGACATGATTCATTTCAAATCAATTTTTGTCTATAGTTTTAGTAACTTAAGATAATGGGTTGAGTCGATTTCTTTTGAAAATGAGTTATCTCGGCATATTTTGAAATTAACGGAGATTGCAAAATTAGTTAGTTAGAGACCATGTTCGCACAGCGAATGATAGCTATCAAAAAAGTTATTTTAATCTAGTCGTTATTTTTAGAAATGAGGTTGAGCGTAAATGATTCTTCATTTGATATACACATATTTCATATGTCATATTCCCCCATCACGTGTCCTGTGAGACCTACTTCTCTCAAGGGGTGCAGGAAAGAGTCAAATATAACACGAAATACAACCTGATAACTTTGTATTTTCCTATGAGCGCCATGTATAAGAATGACATATTTATGACTTTTTCACGTTCTTGACGACCAACGAATTCTCAAATTTAGTAGAGTGCCACCTTTTATGCCGAGCATCTACTGCTACTGCTAGTAGCAATCCGGGCACAATTTTCTGACTTACCATTTTCAGTGCACAGGGCACACCGTGGCTTCTTCTCGCAGTGTTTTGTTTTATGGCCATCCTTTGCATACTTTATGCCGAGTTTCGATCGATCGACCGTGCTCGTATACTCGGTGTCGAGATGTCCATAGTACTTTCCACTCTTTCCACTATCTTGATCATCCCATGTGCCTCCAGGATTTTCTTCGCAGTGGTTGCTGCGAGTGTCTCGAATGTAGTCTGGGTTCCTCCATATGCCCCACGCAAAGATTTCACAGCCTCAGGACCTATTGTGTGCTGCTCGCCTGCCACTCTTCGTAGAGCGACGGAGGACGTCCTTCGATGTATCCTCATTGAGATCTTTAATTTCGAGATCTTCTAGCAGACTCCTTATCGAGCATCTCAGTCTCCTCTCCGAAGAGATCGACGATGGCGGATAGCAGTTGAGGGGCTCCATTAGTCATCCCCCGGCTTAGAATAATCAGCATACTTCCAGTTACTGTGGATCTTGGCGATGCATTCACTAGCCTGTAAGCAGAACCCACCCTTCTTTCCCTGGCTGAACGATCAGTGCGCCGGACCTACTCACTGATTTGCGCCACTTCTTCTATTGTAACTGTTGTTTCAGGGGCTGCGTTTTGCGTTGCCTCTGTTTCTTCTTATTGTCAAGCAGCTTCCAGTCTGTGGTTTTGGGAGGCTGAGCTGCCATCTTGATAAGTGAAGTAGGTTCTACTTCCTTCCTCCTTTTCAACTCCTTATTCCCGCAGCTAGGTGACGTCCGCTGTCTGCGTTTAGCCTTGCGGATGTCACGCTTATACTCAGTGATGGATTCTTTTTCATCGTCAACCTCGGTGTCCTTCGCTGTCGTCTCCGTGAGTGTCCGATTACGCGTCGGTGGTGGCCTGCATACTGTTTCTGGAGCACAGATAGTAGGACGTTGGTATGTTCCTAGTGTGCCCTCTAGAGATTTTTAGCCTCCTGAAGGGATTATCAATGCCAGCCACCTTGCTTTTTGACTCTTTGTGGACGTTTATTATGGGATGGATGAAATCGTAAAGCTCGTTGATGAGCTTTTCGAGATAATCGAATGCTTACGTTCTCTTCATTTTGGTACTCGCTTCCAGGAATCCCCATCAATATTAAATTTCTGTAATATTACACAAATTTGACCCTTACATTATTGAAAGTTCAAAATATGTTAATTCAAATTTTCCAATAATATAATATTAATAATCTGATTTTTTACGAGTAATGAAATATTTAAAATTTGTTAATATGAAATTGTAAATTTACAACTAAGTGAATAATTCCAATTTTTTGAAAGGGAGTTTTCCATTATACAAGTAATCGTCAATCATCCTACCTTAAATTTCGATTACACAAGTAATCGTCAATCTTCCTACCTTAAAGTATTGATTGATAAAATAGTTAAAAATTTGAATATTTGAATTGATGATATTTAATTACTTAAAAAACTACAAGGTTGATGTTTTTCGATTTAAGGGCTCCAAAAGTAATGGTAATAAAATATTACAAATTTGGCTTTCCCTGCTCGCTTTGAGTTATAATTATTGGGCACCCTGCCTGCTTCCTTCGCCTTTATCTCCTTTTGGTTTTATAATATTTCCTTCCATTCTATTCCCGTGAGTACCTAGGGAATTTTAATGGCCCGCTCCAAACAAAGCCCTGTATGTTGGAGTAAGGCCGCTGAGTACGCCTGAGGATGGGCGGGGCGGTGCCCCCGGGCCAACCGTTTGGGACGTCAACTGCCCCTGGCGCCTTGCAGAACTTAGCGAGCTGAACACCTTGACATTTGGCGGATGATTCAGTCCACGGAAACTATTTTATTTCGCCCCAAACTGTCTCATACATAAGGTGAGAGCTTTCCCCTATTTACCAACAGGAGACGCGCTGCATGGCAGTTTACTCTGTCTCTGCTTGAGCCCTCTGACACCCAAACAATCCTGAAATGACGAAACTATTTAGTTGAACCCCACATCGTTATTTCAGAACGACCGCTGGAATGAACCAAAAGAAAAGTTGACACTAGTTCTAGGCTTTGGTGCGGTTTCCCACTAGCTCAAACCGGAGGAATGTACGATAGTTCCTAGAAGAGCGAAGACTAGAAATATGACTAGGGACGACAACAAATAAAAAGAAAACATTTGTTGGAGTCCACAATTTTAATCAAAATACTAAAACAACTTGAAACAAAACAAATTAACTGATTCCAAAATTTTCTTTTCGATTTACTTAATCGTTCAATACTTTATAGACTACACATATTCACAATGATCACATTCGTTCAATAAATCAATGATTGTGACATTAATAAAATGAATAAATAAATGAAGAAATAGATCAAGTCACAATGAGTTGATTATTTAAACAAAACCAAAGTAATTGGAGTCAATTCATGTGAACCGTAACACCACAGGAGAGTGATTGAAACCGAAAGTCGTCGTGACAGGTAAAACTGGCTAGCACACGACTCACATCAACACTGAATCGAGACAGTAGCCAGTTGAATTATCCAAGGTCACGAGACCCCAAAATTCCTATATCCAATGTCCTTCAATTTCTAACTGATAGCGAGAATATCCCCGGTCAGAATTATTCTCCAAAAATCAAGTATCGCAGTAGAAATACGTACCACGAACGTATGTGTGTACTGCCAGCTACCGCTATACTTATTCCCAAGCGCCTTCCCCCTCTCTTAATACTCCCCGTTCCCAACAATAACAGATAGAGATGCGCCAGATTTGACCAAAATAAATCATTCGCTTCGTTTGTTTTGGTTCTCGATTCTCGATTATTTTCTCGATATCTCGATGTTTACATCAAGAATCGATATCTTGCTATCGATGAGGAGAGGGAAGTGGAAAATGGCAGCCTGTCGTTATTATTTATTGTGATATTGAAGAACAAGACCCTTCGTTATTTTTTGAAGCTCTCTGTAATGAACTAGATATGATGGAAAAGATTGTGGAACATGAATTTAAATATACCGATAGATGTCATGGATGCAAATATGTGAAAGAACGTGCAGAAACTAAAATAGTTTGAAATTTATTGATTGAGGATTCAAAGCTATCATCTACGGAATTGAATCATTTAATTGCCGAATCTTTGAAATCCTGGTCTGGTTCAAGTTCATATCGTAATAATTGTGGGAAGATAACTGAAGGTATTCGTAAGATGGAGCTGGTTACTGTTTCGAAAGTGGTAGTGATAAAATTAGAATCATGTTCGCCGAATAAGCGATCAAATCGAAAAACGAAAAACATTTCTATAAAAGCTGTTCCTAACACTCAGGTAGTTCTATGTGGTAAAAAATACAACCTCATTAGCGCGATATTCTGTGGAGGAGAGAAAGATGATGATTCTCTCTATAGAAGTTTATTGCGATTTACAAAAATTGATTGTATCCAAGTCGATGATACCGTAATTAAATCGACAAGGTGGCCAAGGAATTCCAAGAATATATGCATGATTTTTTTACAAGTTAATTAAAAAATGGAAAATAAAAATAACGAGACATATAAATGAATTTACTGTAAGAAAAAACGGAAAAATTATTTCAATGGATAAACCACAAAAAGAAAGGAAATCTCACAAAAAACACCAAAAAGAGTTTTGGTGGAAAAAGACTGTGCCAAGTCCACATGATTGTTCGTTCACAAAAATTTAAGAAATCGCGAATAAGAAAGTCAAGTCGATATTCGTTCATGTATCACTATAATACTACGGTGATTGTGAATCAAAAGAAAAAAAAAGCGACAACCACAGTTTATCTGGTGAACCTACTTGGTGTGTCCCTCTTTAAGTATCATACTAATTGCCATTCGTTAAACCACTGGTCAACACAGTAAGAACTATGGGAATGGAAAAGAGTTCTAAGTTATATGGGGAATTTTACACAAGATTAAGTGGCAAAACCCATGATTTATTCGCACTGAAGAGACTCGTATATGATTGGGAATGGGGAAGAAATGAATGGAGATTAGACTCTAGATCAATTTAATCCACATTTTATCGTATGTTCTTTAAGAAACTATATGAACGCCGCATAGTCTGAACAAAGTATATGTACAGGGTGTCCCATAGCATGTGACCAAAGTAAATTGCGTAGAATACCGCAAGATGGCAGTGCAGTCTAAAGTCTAATATATGGTTGAAGTAGAGATTCTCCGCAAATTTCATTCATGCTTCAGTCGTTCGGGAATTGCAGCATTAAAATGGAAAATTTAACCATCGACCAAAAATCATTCCTCATCAAATCATATTACCGAAAAGGAGATTCAGCTACTGCAGCTATAAGAGCATTTCATTCTAAGTATGGCACACACACTGGAGTGTCTGATTCGAGTCTCAGAAATCGCCATCTGCTGCAAACTGATAAGAATGGAAATGTATTGGAAGATGTCCGAACGCAATCTCTTGTTTACATAGACTTTTTCGGTCTATCTGGGAACGCATGTTGTACTCACAACCCTAAGAACATGATGTTTGACAAACTGGAGCAGAGTTTTCGGACCCTTTGCTGTCCTATCGCGCCGCAAAGATTAAATGTTATCCTGGACATTTTTCAGCTATTTTTTTTTCCCACGAACAAAAAATGTTGCTATTTTGTTAATAACTTTCCATGAGTCACATGATTCTTTTTCAACCAATCACGTAAGATTTTACAGAGTGTACAAGCGTAGGTACACCCACATATGTATCTATATAAACAAATTTCACCTTGATTTTTCCGCTAGTTCTTTAGTGTCTTTATCATGAACAACATGGATCCTAACGCGTGTAAAAGATTATTGAGGTCATTGGAGGATGCGTATGAAATAGTGAAAACGAATAGGAGACCCAGGGAAATTCAACAATGGCTTAATCACATCAGAGGACATTCGAAAGAAATTAATGCATTATTGAAGAGGAGTGCGAGTCATAGTGAGAAAAGACGTTTAACTCACATGTTAGGACGACTGAAAGCGTTCTACGCAAGATTCAGAAACTTGGAAGTGCTAGGAGGAGACTTAAGGGGTAATTTAACTAATAGAGTCCGATGGGAGGAATTACAAAGTGTTTTTGAGGGTCGTATGAGAACAGGAGTGATTATTAACGTGAAAAATCCAGACATACCCAAATTTTTAGATGATGCTAGACGAATGCTCTGTGTACGTTTGAAAAATGCATTGAAACAAGAAGGAAGTTTGAAAGTGAATGTAGTGTTAACGTGTAAATATGAAATTAATAGAGATGAACATCTCATTGAAGAAGAAAAATATTTCAGTACCAAGAATGAAATAATTCTTGATTCAACTGATATTAGGCAGTGGTTTGATGAACACAAAAGAGAAAAACTTCTTGTGAAAGCGGATGAGTTCCAGGAAAAAGACTCAGGCTGGAGATTAGTTGACGTCATTAATTTAGAAGTGAACATAAATAAATATAATCCATTGCGCGGAGGATCCAGCTTCGTTGAACTACCTGAATGGATTAAAAAGAAACATGCTGTCGTGAACGTTCAAAATAAAGACGATGCCTACTGCTTCTTATGGTCCATTATGGCCGCCCGCTGTAACGTTCGAAATAAGCAACGAACAAACTCATACCCCTCTTTCAGCACTGTCATGAAAAGCTTTGGTAACTTCAATTACCCCATGGCATTAAAAGACATTCCCAAGTTCGAGAAAATGAATGAATTGTCGATTAATGTATATGGAATCGACAGTGACGAAGAATCAGAGAAAAAATGGATTG
Source organism: Diachasma alloeum (assembly GCF_001412515.2). Classification (NCBI taxonomy): domain Eukaryota; kingdom Metazoa; phylum Arthropoda; class Insecta; order Hymenoptera; family Braconidae; genus Diachasma; species Diachasma alloeum. Next base: position 189,291 of record NW_021680471.1, on the reverse strand, counting down.
TGCCCCTTTATTTGAGCAAAAATCCTCCAGCCACACTGCAAGAGGAAGAAAGAACAATTCACCTTCTCATGATTGAAAAAGAAGACATCCTCGATGGTGAACAGGAAAGAATTCATCACTACACATGGATCTCGAATTTGTCTCGTTTAGTTGGTGCACAAATTTCAAAAGTTAAAAATAAAACACTCATATGTGACAGGTGTTTGTGTCACTTTTTCAAAAAAGAGGCCTACACTAATCATAGGATCGATTGTATATCGATCAATAAGTGTCGAATGATTTTTCCTCATCGCAGTGAAAAATATTTAAAATTTCAAAATTTCAAAAATCAACTAACTGTTCCATTTGTTGTATACGCTGATACTGAGTGTTTATTGGAAAAAGTGTCCGATGACAATGATGTAAATACCAAAATATACCAAAATCATGTACCATTCAGTGTTGCATTTTATGTGAAATGTAGCTATGATAACTCAAAATCGAAACTCTCTATTTATCGTGGAAAAGACTGTGTAGAGTGGTTTATTGAGCAGCTACGTATTTTAGCTATAAAAGTTGATGCTGAATTACAGAGAAATGAGCCCATGAACTTGACTTTTGAGATGGAGCGAGCCTATAATGCAGCCAAAACATGTCATATTTGTGGCAGGGCATTCACCGAAAAAGCAGTGAAACATCGGGACCATTGCCACTTTACGGGAAAATATCGCGGAGCAGCTCATCCCGGTTGTAACCTGAATTACACAGAATCGTGTGTAGTCCCTGTGGTTTTCCACAATTTGTCAGGTTATGACTCGCACTTTTTCATTAAGTCCCTTGCGAGACAATTCGGGGGCTCTGTGACATTACTCCCAATTACTAAAGAGAAATACATTTCTTTTACAAAATCAGTCGAATCAACAAGAGTCCACTTGAGATTCATTGACTCATTTCGTTTTATGGCAAGCAGTATCGATAAACTTTCTTCATATTTAGAAGATGAAAAAAAAATAATCACAGCCAGTCATTACCCTCAAAAACGACAATTCGAACTGGTTGTACGTAAAGGAGTTTTCCCATACGAATACTTGGATACATGGGAGAAATTAAGTGTACAACAATTACCACGGAAAGAAGAGTTTTATTCTCAACTGAATGATGAGCACATATCCGATAAAGATTACAACCATGCATGTGATGTGTGGAGAAATTTCAGCATCAGAACACTCGGTGAATATGCGGATTTATATCTGAAAACCGACGTATTGTTGCTAGCAGATATTTTCGAGAATTTTCGAGAGAGTTGTTTCACCGCATACAACTTAGATCCTCTTCATTATTATACAGCACCAGGACTGGCTTTTGATGCAATGTTAAAAATCACTGGAGTTCAACTGGAATTATTTCAAGACCCTGAGATGTTCCTTTTCATTGAGAAAGGCATTAGAGGAGGACTGTCGCAGTGTTCTAACCGATATGGAAGGGCAAATAACCCCTACATGGGTGCTAATGAGTATAACCCAGAAGAAGAGAAATCATATTTGATGTATCTAGATGTGAATAACTTATATGGAGCAGCAATGAGTCATCATTTGCCGAGTGGGAATTTCTGTTGGATGGAAGATTGGTCATCCCTCAACATCCTGAACATTCCAGATGACTCAGAGACTGGATACATCCTGGAGGTTGACCTGGAATACCCGCAGGAATTGCATGAAGAGCATAAAGATTTACCATTGTGCCCGGAACACATAATCCCTCCAAACGGTCAGGCCAAGTTACCAAAATTATTAACCACGTTGAACTCCAAAAAAAATTATGTCATTCATTATAAAAATCTCAAACAATATTGTAGTTTGGGCTTAAAAATCACTAAAATTCATAGAATCTTGAAGTTTTCTCAAAACTCGTGGTTAAAAAATTATATTGATTTAAATACTAATTATCGAAAAAATTCTCAGAATGACTTTGAAAATTTTTTTTATAAATTGATGAATAACGCGGTTTTCGGAAAAACAATGGAAAATGTCAGGAAACATCGTGATGTGAAACTCGTATCAAGATGGGATGGACGATGGGGTGCTGAGAGTTGGATATCGAAACCCAACTTTCATAGTAGTATTATTTTCGATAAGGATTTGGTAATAATCCAAATGAGCCGAACGAAAATTAAATTTAATAAACCAATATACGCAGGCTTTAGTATTCTAGATATTTCTAAAACATATATTTATGATTTTCACTATAATTATGTGAAAAAAACTTTTAAGGATAGGGCAAAACTATTGTACACAGACACGGATAGTCTTATTTATCATTTCAGAGTAGAGGATATTTATGAAATTATGAAAAATGATATTGATAAATTCGACACTTCTGACTATCCAATAAATAATGTGTATAATATACCTCTAAAGAATAAGAAGAAATTAGGTGTAATGAAAGACGAAAATCATGGCAAGATTATGACTGAGTTCGTGGGGCTCCGAGCAAAAATGTATAGTTTTAAAGTGTCTGGTGAAGATCGAGAAAAATCGCGGGCCAAAGGAGTGAAAAAATCAGCATTGAAACGTATTACATTTGAAGACTATAACGCCTGTTTGAACCAACATAAAAATGTGTGGATGTCACAGAATATGATTAGATCGATCAAACACGATGTGTTCACGATCAATCAAACTAAACTAGCTCTGAGTTGGCATGATGATAAGCGCATTCTCCTGCCAAATACGACAGATACTTTGCCTTATGGTTTTAAGAATAATAATATTGTAAATAATTTGTAAAAAAATTATGGATGGGGGAAATAAAAACATAGTTTGTTAAGAAAAAAAAAAGTTTTTTTATTCAGTAAAATGCCTCATACATGTGTCTCTTTAATCCACCCAACGACTATGCTACCAGTTTCATCTTCTTTTGTTACTCGGAACAACAACAACAATAATGCTATAAGCCAAAGAAAAAACATTCCCACTGCTGCTGCTGCAAAAAACAATATTGTGACGGATGATTGCTCATCTTTTTCACACTCATATAAAAACTCATCTAGTTGTACATAATATTGTGGGAGTAATTCAACGTATTTTTGCACCATCTGAGTAACATTGAGATTTCTAGCAGTGATATATTCCGCTGATATTTCTACAAATTGTTGATAGCCAATCATCGTTGCATATGATGTATAAGCCTCACATCCTGTCTTAACTTGAAGAATTCCTGTGCCTGAGATATTCATTGCATCTCTCCACTCTCCTCCACATGAAAAATTCACCTCCTCTCTCTCGGGCACTGAGTATAGCCAGCCCTTTTCTGTTTGCTTCCAATATGACGCAAAGGTGGAACTCAGTTTGATACTACAATTAGCAAGTGGGGACAGTTTTCTTCCAGTCATAAACATTGCAGCCTCACAAATCGGTTGATAAGTGGCATCGTAGAATGGATACTTTAGTTTACAAATATACTGATGATTATCCACAGACAGGCATCTGGCAATGTCCTCGGAGCGTGCTAGGGTATAATGATATTGACTAAGCAGCAGGTAGTCACCCCTAGGTTGAATGTACGCTGACCCTTGGCGGTGGCCGAACACTTGAGCCGTAGGATATGGATACATTTTGTACAGGTAGTAAACCGCTGACTTTAAAAGAGGAATGTCCAATACCACTATTAATTTTCCCTCCTCAAAACCAACATTTGTCTTGGAAATTTTCATTAATTTCTCGGAGTGCAATTGTTCACTCGACAGAGGAAAAACCAATGATCGGTCCTGATTTGTTGTAATAAAATGATTGACAGCATTCTCAAGTATCTCGTATGTAAATAATTCTGGGTGAATCACACCCGCCTTCGCTAAATATACAGCGTCGATGATTGTCTGCAAAGTATATTGATAATTATCCAACTCCATTATCAAATGATCAGACCAATCCCTCATTCGATTCATCATAGTATGATACGGTTGTCCATAAAAAGTTCCGTTCTTGGCCAAGTCCTCAATTAACTTGATAGCATCATGAAGAGCTGTGAGACTTGCTGCTGTTCGATTTTTCATTTCATCGAGTTCATCATGCAGATGATGCAATCCTGTTTGAATTATATGTGGTCGAGAATTATCAACTGTTTTATTCATTATCCGACCATAATCGTGTTGAGTTTCATTCAAGGAATGGAAAAATGTCTCTGAAATTATCCCCAGAAATCCTGAGGGTACATATTTCTTATCACTCATTGATTCATTCATGAAAAAGAGGAATTGATTGATATATTTTTCCACATTCTCCTCTTTCATCAACAGATTTTCCGCTTGAAGAACGGTCACACATTTTTCATCCTCAGCATAGTATTTACATGTTTGATTCATGTTTTCCAGCATTTCTCGTGTCACAAATGGTCTTTGAGAAATGAATTTTCTCAAGTCAATATAAGCTGCAAGACGCCACTCTGCAGTAGTGAAACGCACTCTGCCTGCCACTTCATAATGCAACCCGCTTTGACTATGAATTCCCGTGTTGAGGAAATCCACAGCCTGACAGAGTGTCACCGCGAGGACTTGTAACACAATAACCTTCACGATCATGTTGTCTAGCTCAACAAACACACTGAACTGATGATTTTAAAGATGAGTGGAGGCTGATATAGTTCTTGCTACCCCCCACCTCCATTTTTTTTTATTGTTCAATATTTATCCAACTGTTATGACTGCTATCAAACCCCAGCCATTTAACATAATGTCGGTTTCCATTTTTTTTCAAAACTTTTTCTACGAGATATACATCTGGATGTTTCGTCTTCAGTAATTCTTCCTCATAGAAACTGCCACTAATTAATTCATTTTTATAATCCTTTAGCTTATATGTGATCGGATTGGTGTTATTAATTTCTCGAATAGTGAATATTTCAGTAGTCCAATTGGGGGTATATCCTTTCTCAAAAACATGTTTTGCTTTGCTTATACGAACTTTATCACCCACGCGAAATTTCGGTCTTCTACTGTTCACACGAAAGTCGGCGTAAATAAGGCGTAATTTTTTTGCATTTTCTGTTGTTACATCAGCAGGCCTCATACCAATAGTTCGATGTTTTCTATGGTTATATTCACGTATGAGCTCCGGTAACATATCAATCCACTTGTAATTTCCACGCAAACTGAACTGTAGCCACATTTTACTCTTCAATGTTCGATTGAATCGTTCACATATGGACGCCTTCAAATTACTGAATGTGGAATATAAATTGATATTATATTCTTTCATTAATCCGTGAAATTCAGAATTGTAGAATTCTTTCCCACCATCAACATGCAAATGTTTCGGCACACGCCCCCGTTGGAGAATGGAACTCATAGCTCTCGTCACATCCTGAGCATTTTTTCTTTTTATCGGCTCAGCCCACGCATACTTGGAAAAAATATCGATTACAGTCAGTAAAAATCTATTTCCATTATTGCTTTTCGCGTAAGCCGTCATATCCATCAAATCTGCCTGCCATGTTTCATCCAGATCACGAATGTTGACTGGTCGCCGAGGGNCGCCCCCGTTGGAGAATGGAACTCATAGCTCTCGTCACATCCTGAGCATTTTTTCTTTTTATCGGCTCAGCCCACGCATACTTGGAAAAAATATCGATTACAGTCAGTAAAAATCTGTCTCCATTATTGCTTTTCGCGTAAGCCGTCATATCCACCAAATCTGCCTGCCATGTTTCATCCAGATCACGAATGTTGACTCGTCGCCGAGGATAATTTCTTCGTGATGGACGATGTAATTCTGTCACAACATCCAATTTATTCTCCGACATTTTTAGGGTCGCTCGGTATTCTTTCCACTAGTCTCATTAATCTACCAATTCTTTTATTAATATCTGCACACTTGCGTTTTATATCAATTTGCAATTCGTTATTTTTTATATTTAGAGTCTCTAGAGTTACAGCATCGTGCGGGTTCACTGGTGTTGCAACATTACTCAGCCTTTTATCCTGAAGATTATAATTACCATCTGCAGTTAGTTTATAACCAACGCCAGGTGGGCCTCGATTGTGGCAGCCACTATCAGACGTCAAGTGGCGACCAAACACGTCAACACTCATTTCGCAAATGACAACAGATGGTAATGTGCATACTCTAATATATAATCCCCGCCTCGCGAAGTTCTTCAATAATTGATATAATTTCGTTATCGTGACAAGGATTTCCAGCTCTTTGTGATGCCACTAGTAATCGAAGACGGTCCACAAGTTCATTTGGATCATCCCAATAAATGTAGTCTACTCTGCTGAGTCGCTGAGCTCTCCTGAAAGTAGGTAAAAGGCCCATGCCGGAGTACTTTGATCGAGCAAAATGTGAAATACATTTATCATATTTCTCACCATTCAGCTCTCGGATGCCTCCGCGAGATTTATAATTTTTTTGATGCCCATTAGTTGCAAGTATGATATTCTTATATGCATCAATATCACTCTCACTAATTAGAGTGTTATCAGGATTTTTCATGAAAAGAAGCTCCAATAATCCCTCAGTACAAGCGTATTTCATGGTTTTTACTTTAATAAATTCATCCTCAAAAAATATGGGAGAGTCTCCAATCATAAAATTATGTGTAAGTTTGCGAACACCATAAGCCTTGTCCCATTTTGTTGTGTTGATTTGTGCCAAATATTTCCCCGCAAGAGTGTTGGCATCTTCTTCTGTCTCTATCTCTTCAGTGCTGGTCTTTGAACTTTTACTCAGAATGCGTGAGCTGCCAATGGCTGGAAGTATAGTAGCATCATGTGAATTTCCCAAGGATGGAATGATAGTCTCATTCAAAGTGTAATCAAATGAAGAATCGTCAGCTGTAGTCCCATAACTATCTTCAGAGGCATCTCTACGCGACAACATCTGCTTTGGGGTACTCCTATATCTGAGTTTTCGTTGATTCTTGTAATCAATGGATTGCTTTCTATCATCAGTCAATTCAATTTTTTGTCTACTGTCATCGAATGATTTCGCATTTCGAGCGGCTAATTCCTGAAGCGGTCTCACAATGGGTTTGAGAACTTCATTCATTGCTTCATCAACATTATCTCTGCCTAATTTCAACAGGTTATGTTTTCGTTGAATAGCTTTTCGTGCATTGGAAATTTGACGTAACAGCTCTTGTTGTTTGGACAATTCACCCTTGTGGGGGGGCATGTTGACTCGCTGGAATCTATCTCACAACTGTTTACTTCTTCCTCCCACAACTGTTATTTATTCGAATGAAACAATCGAAATTTTTCCTATATCGACCCCCATCAACGTCACTATCTTTATCAATAACTAGAAAAGTATAATTGTCTTTCCAACAGGCTGAGCACAATTCTTTGAATTTCTCGAATGACATATCTGTGTTCACATGATCGTTATAAATATGTCTCAAATTCATTTCATCCTGTTTAAATAATACGAGAAAATTGACATTGTCACGCACCAAATGTTTTGGGATGCGAGCGTATGACTGACACAAATAAAAACTGTCAACATTTTTATGTCTCCCCATACAAAAATATGCCTTGATATTATTTTGTTTCTCGCATGCCACATCGTCGAATATGAACAGTGAATGCTCTTTTGCATTATCTACCGAGACAACTTCCTCATTGTCTGAGAATGGATAATACTTCATGTCACCAAGAGGTTCCAGTAAACTTTGTAAAAATTGATATTTGGGTTGATTGAGGGACTTTGAATACACATAAATATTCGAAAACCTGAGACCATTAGGATGAATTATGAGACTCAGTAGGGCATTAGTTTTCCCACAATTTGATGGACCACAGAAAACCGCGCGAATCGTATTTGGTAGCAATTGGCCGTGACGTTTCGGTTTATTGGTATCTTTCACAGTTACTGAATCGAAATTAATGACGGGTAAACCGCTGAGATGTGTACTGAACTCCATCTTTATGACAACTGCGGCAAAAACCTATAAATTGATTGTTTTATAGCAAAAATTAGTCAGTTCCGCTTCAGACATGATTGTGCACAGATCGCGCGCTAGCAAAAAGGGGAAAGGATTGTTGAACAACGTCATCAACAATCTTCCCGTTGAATTGCATTTGCCAGGCTACCAGTACTGTGGACCAGGCACGAAATTAACGAAAAGATTAGCTCGAGGAGATCCTGGGATTAATCCACTCGATGCTGCTTGTAAGGCGCATGACATTGCCTACTCAAAAAATCGTCAGAATATTTCAGCACGACACGAAGCTGATAAAGTACTTGCAGAGCAAGCCTGGCAACGCGTTTCAGCATCAGATGCCAGTGTGGGGGAAAAGGCAGCCGCTTTATTGGTAACAAACGCTATGAAAGCTAAAACAAAATTAGGCATGGGTGTGAAAAAATCAGGCACGGGCGTGCAAAAATCAGGCATTGCCATGAAGACTAGAAAAAAATCAGGTATGGGAGTAAAAAAACGTGTGGCTAAGAAGAAGAAGAGGAGAGTGAAACCTAAAAAGCGAGTCACAATTGGGGCAATCATCAGAGCTGCCAAGAAGTCAATCAAATTGAATAATGGGTCACATGATGCTATTAGAACAGCACTCAGTGGTGCAAGAGTAGCCATCAAACAGGTTGGAGGGAGAAGTAGAGTTACTATTCCACGAGTTATTCCTGTTCCATCAAAAATTGGGGGAATCTTACCATTTCTCGTGCCATTATTTGCCGGATTGAGTGCCACGGAGGCATTAGCTGGAGGAGCTGCTGGAATTGCTAAAGCTGTGAATAGTGCGAAAGCCGCCAAACAACAACTCGCCGAAAATAAGAGACATAATGAAACTATGGAGGCTATCGCACTCGGCAGAGGTTTACATCTTAAACCTTATAAAAAGGGAATGGGCTTGTATTTGAAGCCAAAAAACTATTAAAGATGCTACCACGCAGGGCTCTGACTGACGGGGATATTGGAAAGTATGCAAAACTCATGGAAATTCCCCATTTCCGTGGTGTTTTCATGCGCAATGATCTACCGAAAAATGGTCCATTGAAAAATGAGTCAGCCATCATCAATTTGGATGACAAGAAGGGTCCTGGAACTCATTGGGTTGCCTACAAGAAAGTGGGGAACGATGTTACCTATTTCGATAGCTTCGGGAACCTGCAACCTCCTACAGAACTCTTCAATTACCTTGGAGTTGGTAGCATAAAATATAATCACGAACGTTTCCAGAACTGGAATACCTTCAATTGTGGACATTTATGTTTGGCATTTCTCAATGGATGCCTATATAAGAGCAAACGTTGATGACTTTTACTTAGTCGATGTTCAGAAATCATGGGTGATTCATTCACATTGACAATCTCAGGGGTATCATCCGTGTTGGAGGTGCAATATTTTCCACCAATCGAACTTTCTCCTCAGAAGAATTATGTTCTTGGACTCGTGGAATTTTTAACTTTTAATTCCATTCCAAACGTTGATACGAGCAATAATAAATTACACATAGGTGATACAATCCTCACCATTTCGACGGGAAGTTACGAGATCGATGATATATCAAAATTTATTGTAAGAAGTGTGGAAAAGGATAATATTGATATAAAAATCAGAAGTAACAATAACACGTTACGGAGTGAAGTATCATGCAATAAGGATTTGGACTTGAGGCCTGCAAATTCGATCGGTCGTCTCCTTGGTTTTACCCCTAGGGTTTTAGAGGCCCATAAAACTCATCAGTCTGATCAGCCTGTAGCCATTCTCAAAGTGAACGCTCTACGAGTTGAATGTAATATCACCACTGAAGCATACAACAACAGTGATAAAGTTCATACAATTCATGAATTTTTTCCTGTGGTGCCCCCTGGGTATAAAATTGTCGAAGTACCATCGCAAGTTATTTATTTACCAGTGTCTGTAAAAACGATAACCGATTTACAACTCCGAATCGTTGATCAAGACGGGGACTTGGTGAATTTTAGAGGCGAAACAATTACCATCAGGCTACACATCAAATCTATTGTATAATCATGGGCATAGTATATAATCGTAAGATTGGCTACTCCTATAAAAGCCCCCAATCATGCCTCGCTTCAATCACTTCGCATGCTGGTTTCAAGGGGTTAACACCTCAGAACGTGAAGTTTCTCGAGAGTCTCGGTCTGGCCGTAAGAAAAAGTGGAAAAAACGTTTTTGTCAAGTAAAAATCTTATTCGCCTGTTGTATACCATGGAGGAAAGCCTGAATATCAAACTCCCCCCGGTGTTTGAAGATTCCATCGTTCACTATGAGATCCATGCACATCAGCCATATACCTCGACGGCACTGGATAATAGCGATGAAATTCGCATCACTATACAAAATCAAGATCTTTACACAAAGGTATTTTACCAAGTAAAAGTTACTTGCACATCGCGGGTAAATTGCTTAAATCGGACAATGCCATCTCTACAACTACAAGCTTCGTGAATAACGCCATTTGTCATCTATTCCAAGAGATCCGCTATGAAATTAATGCTATTGAAATTGATAAAGTGAAGAACGTGGGGATTACTACTCTCATGAAAAATCTCGTGTCATTAACACCAAATCAAAGTATCTCAATGGAAAATGCCGGATGGTTGGGTGTGCAAGAGAAATTGAGTTTAACTGATGGCAATGGTTGCTTTGACATCTCCATCCCATTGGGCATGTTGCTGGGATTTGCTGAAGATTATCGGAAAATCATGGTCAATGTGAAACATGAATTGGTTCTAGTCAGAGCTCGCCATGATAACAATGCTTTGATTCAAACCGCCAAAGAAGATGTGAAGATCAATTTTATGAGAATTGAGTGGATGGTTCCATATGTGTCATTATCGGATACTAAAAAGATTGAGTTGCTCAATTTCATCCAGAAAGATCCCGCAATATCGATGAGCTTCAGATCATGGGAATTATATGAGTATCCAATGCTTCCAGCGACAACAAAACACGTGTGGACGGTGAAAACCGCAACTCAGCTTGAGAAACCACGTTATGTCATTCTAGGCTTCCAAACAGATCGAAAAAATAGAAATAAGAAAAATGCTAGCAATTTTGATCATTGTAGTATCATCGATGTGAAATTATTCCTAAATTCCCAACGTTATCCATATGGAAATTTGGATGTAGACATGACAAAAAATCAGTATTCGATACTATATGACATGTATTCAAACTTTCAATCATCATATTATGATCAACAAGCGAATAATCCATTATTGACAAAAGCACAATTTGCAGCGATTACACCCCTGGTAGTCATCGATTGCTCTAAACAAAATGAATCCTTGAAATTTGGACCTGTGGATGTCCGCCTGGAGTTTGAAACAAAAATAAGTTTTCCTCCGGAAACAGCTGCTTATTGTCTCATTTTGCACGATCGAGTAGTACATTACAACCCGATAAGCGGAGGAGTAAGAAAAGTAATCTAAAGAGGAGGAGGGGCGAGAGGGGTATAAATTCTCATCACGATAGAAATATTTCATCAGTTGCGATGGAGGTGCTCGTGGACGTACAAGGTTTCCAAACGCTCTCCAACGAGTTCATCGTGAAAGAATTCGGATACACAGTTTTGGATTCTGGTGTAGGATACCCTAACGTTTGGTTTTTCAAGCCCCCATGGAGATTCTCCAGTTTATCAGTGAAGTATAGGAGGGTAGCTTTGTGGCTTGAGCGTCATCATCATGGATTACCCTGGAACTATGGGAATAGATCATACGAGCAAGTTGGACAATTAGTGCAAAAGTGGGAAAATATTGGTAGAATTTATGTGAAAGGGGAGGAGAAAAAAGAGTGGTTGAAAAAAATTTCTGGTCCTGTATTAGCACCGCTAGTAGTTAATATTGAAGAAATTTTCGATGATTGCCCATCACTAGCCAATTTCAAAGATTTACCATCTCGTACTTGTCCATTCCATAGTTATAGAGACGACAACAAGGCATGTGCCTTGAAAAATGTAGAGCTACTCAAAAACTGGATGATGAAGAAAAGAATAGTACGATCAGTAGATCGATCCGTCAATATTTACTTCAAATTGAACAATTTAAATTTGATGGATTGTGAAGATATTGCATATCTGCCACATTCATTTATAAGTTTCATCGCTGCATGCCATGTTGATCAGTGTTGGGGCAAGTTGACTGATGCTATGAGAGCTGATTGGCACATCAAAAGATGTAGACGTTGTTTGGAGCATTATCAGACTGTCGAGGGTGATACTTTTGATGGACCACCACCTATGATAAGGGATTGTGTTAAATGTAATAATTCTTAAGGAAAAACAACAAAATATGTTTAATTATTATATTTATTCATGTTCTTCTTAGATACTATTACATTAGTTATAATCATAAAAAAACATTGTGTGAAAAAAAAAATTATCAATAAAGAAAAAAAAATGAAAATATTGTTCTATTTAATTTGTAAGTTAAGCAACAATTTCCTCATCCTCTGCATGGAATTTGATTTCGTTGTATTCACCACCCAAATACTCCAACTTTGGTGTGCCTTTCTTGATTTCATTCAGCAAATCTTCAAATTCTTTAGGATTATCAATGAAAAATTTTGATATCCTTCGGTTGAGGAAAACTGAATAAGCATTATTCAAATGGAGGATCACACTCATTCCATGCTTGGTTTTGACTTTGGAGGCAGCTGTGATGGTGTATAAATAGTTGCGTTTCAATTCAGATATTTTCACTAAGAGAAGTTCTTTGAACTCTGCAATAGTATTCATCACATTGAAATCTGCTTCATCTGCTTTATTTTCAACTTTCACGTTTGAATCAGGATGTAGGCGAAGATTGTTGTATTTCCCACCAAGATATTCCAACGTTGGTGAGCCCTTCTCAATATGTTGTTGGAAATTCTCGAACATCTTGGGATTTTCAGCGAAATACTTGGCCAGTCGAGTATTCACGAAAACTGTGTGAGTATCTGAGAGATGAAGAATAACACCAACTCCATACTTTGTCTCCACTTTGCGAGCTGCAGTGATGATATAAAATGCTCCAGCTTCCAGATCCGCCAGTTTGATAAGAGGAAGATTTTTCATTTGCGCCACAATGTTTATTTTGTTGAAATCCATGATGATTTTTTTTTTTTTTCACGTGGGTATGATAATTAAGCTCAAATTCGAGTCTTCTGCAGATTGGGGCAGAGTACTTTGATGTCACTTCGGTACTGTATAACTTGTTTCACTTTTTGAATGTTTTTCAAGAGAAGGTCTAAACGTTTCTTTAATTCCCGTCGTTTGAAGCTGTCCTTCATGGAGAGTGACAAGATGAACTGATGATATGTGCGGGAATTTTTTCGTTTATATACATAAATCCCCCACTCTTAAACCTTTCTTTTTTCAATAAATAATTTTTTACATTATTATTAATAACGTTTGTTTCTACGAGCGGTAATCATCAAAGGACTGATAATCTTAAGTTCAGGCAAAAATTCTTTGCATATATACATACTCCCTCCCCTTCTTTTTAAAATAAATATTTATATATTGATATCGTTATCAACAACAATTTCATACGAAGGGGGGCGGCAAACGAGAAAGTACCGGAAAACTCAAGTTCAGACGTGTCAGGAAAATGTTTTTTAAAAATAAATATTTATATAGTGATATCATTATTAACAATGATTTCCCACGAATGGGCGCGGCAAACAGGAAAGTACGGGAAAACTCAAGTTCAGACATGTGACAGGAAAATGTTTTTTAAAATAAATATTTACATATTGATATCGTTATCAACAACAATTTCATACGAAGGGGGGCGGCAAACGAGAAAGTACCGGAAAACTCAAGTTCAGACGTGTCAGGAAAATGTTTTTTAAAAATAAATATTTATATAGTGATATCATTATTAACAATGATTTCCCACGAATGGGCGCGGCAAACAGGAAAGTACGGGAAAACTCAAGTTCAGACATGTGACAGGAAAATGTTTTTTAAAATAAATATTTACATATTGATATCGTTATCAACAACAATTTCATACGAAGGGGGGCGGCAAACGAGAAAGTACCGGAAAACTCAAGTTCAGACATGTCAAGTGGAGCCAGGTGTCAATGTTTGAAGAAGAAGAGGAGCCCCTTCTATGATTTCTACAGTTGCGAAATAATTAACCCCTTCACTCACCCCCTCGCGGGGTGGATTGACTAGTTCCACCGAGAAGGTCCTTTGTAATGCAAAACCGCGAATGAAATTGATTAACCAGCGAATTAAATAACCCTTTCATCACTTTGACGGAAAAAATCGTGAATTAATTAATTAAACCGCGAATTAAACTGCAACCACGCGAATTAAACCGCGAATTAAACCGCTACCGCGCGAATTAATTAACCCTTTCATCACTTCGAGGGAAAAAATCGTGAATTAATTAATCAAACCGCGAATCAAACCGTGAATTAATGAACCCTTTCATCACTTCGAGGGAAAAACCGCGAATTCATTAATCAAACCGCGAATTAATTAACCCTTTCGTCACTTCGAGGGAAAACCGCGAATTCATTAATCAAACCGTGAATCAAACCGCGAATTAATTAACCCTTTCGTCACTTCGAGGGAAAAAATCGCGAATTCATTCATCAAACCGCGAATTAAACCGCGACCCCGCGAATCAAACCGCGAATTGAGCCGCGACCCCGCGAATTAATCAACCACCCACCCACCCACTTTCATCTGACCCCCCTACTGGACCCCAACGACCAGGTCGACGCCAAAAACGTTGCCCCAGAACCCGTATTACTACACTACTGTAGTTGCCTAGGCATCATCCATACCTCTCCTTCATTCATTGCACGTTCCCATTTTGCGTCATCCTCGATGAGACCTAAAGCTAGGCAAGCGCTTTGAAACGTATCATATATTTGACCATCAACTGTCCTGAGATTCTCATCGCTGGTCGGTCCTTTAATGTGTATCAGTAATAAGCGCAGATGAAACAACTCACTTTGTATTGGACTAACACTATACATTCGTCCAATGACATTGAAATGCGATTGACGTCTCGTCCATTTTGATACATTCGAATCAGTTAGCTTTTTGAACACATAATGCGCTGGAATTTCAGAATACGTGAATTGATGAGCATTAGGATCGCGTTCATTTAGAGCGAAATAATCAAGAAGCATATTTGTTCGTTGCAATGCTGATCTCATACCATTTTCGTTTGCATCATCATTGATAGTGAGATTTTGTTAGTTTTGTAAGTGGACGGGCAACCGTACCATTGAGTGACTTTTGTTTTGCAAAGATCGTCCTAAGATTCGATCACATGCTTCCGCTGGTCCTACATACCGAGCATCGACGAAATTCTTGATTTCGTCATGCGCAATTATGTTTTCATTAGTTTCTGGATCACTTATGGTAACACATACTGCATCATGGCCTTTGTATATATATTTGTAAAGGTATTTAACTGATTCAATGCTTGTCACTACTTCAACGTTGATATGACAATCGAATATTTTCAATAATTTTGGGTTATAAGGTACGACGTACTGATTATCAGTTGAATGGCCATTGCGATCGTAATGACCTGTGTTTCGCCTTCGATAGGTGGGATATCCATTTTCATCCATCGATGTCTCTTCTTGGTAATTTTTCGGGAATTTTTTAGAACATCACCCTTTTTCATCTTGACACCAATTCCCACATGGTCCGTGAATCATGTGCTTCAAGACTATATTATGGAGAATTACGTCTCCTGTGGGATCTGGGATTTCTGCTGAAATGTATTTATCAACTACGTCAGGAGTGGTAATTTTACTATTCTGTTTCAATGTTAGTAGTAGATGCATGTGAGGCAAGCCACGTTTCTGATATTCAACTACATTAACATATCCCATTACATCACCGAATAACTTCTTTTAACAATTATTTCCATGAGTCGTTCTTTTTTTAAATGAAAAACACGTGAAACTAAGTCTGGTCTATCGGATGCAGTTTGACCTGGTAGTAAATTTACGTGTATTTCCGGCCAATTAGGGTTACATGTCATTGTAATAAACAGATCAAGTTTCCCATATTGTCATACGATTCCCATGGCATCATCATGATGAAGGGAGGATTATGACATTGTGGAAACAATCTTCCACCCATTAGAAATACATTTTCATTTCGAACTGCCATCCTGTACTTAACATATTGGGCTCGGGAAACATGTCGAGCTTTGTTCACACATGGAATATTTGGAGACCATCCTTGTGTTCCGTATGGATAAAATAATGGGTAAATCCAAGCTTCCGCATTTTTATCTAAAGAATTAATGAACTGCAAACTTTTGGTCTGTTTATTACGAATGCTAACTTAAGATTCTGGAATATCGCCATCAGCAGTCATTTTGAAAATAGCAGCGACCTCGTTGATTCTTTGTAAGTTATAACGCCTTGGGTCCATCCCGTTTTTCAATGAGAACAGAAGCTGCATTTCTGGCTCCCTTTCCAAGTTATCATTCTCCATTACTGATTGTATTTCTTCATGCATCATTCGATATGATTGGGCAAAGACATTGCACTCACGAATCGTGTTATCTAAGGCTCTAACGATGTCTTCATTCAATGTAGACATTTGTTGACAACGAATATCTGTGGCTTCATTCTGATCAACAATAAAAAGTTGACCATGAGATGGTTTATCGTTTTCAGAAGGGTATAAAGAAGTATTCATCTGATAGTAAATTTGTCCTTGTATCTTGAAGCAGTACGGTCCAGATCGTCTACTACTGAAATCGATTAAATTGGCATTAAATGATGCAAAACTGAACGAACTGTTATAGCAGCGAATACGTTCGTGAAAATGTTAACATTCTTCGTGATTCCCATTAAATAAATTTCGTAAGAGTGGAGGAAGATCGGGTAAAGGATCGAGAGCAACCTCCCCATGGTTACAACAGTCATTGAAATAGTCTTTTTTTTGTGCTATCTTTCCCATTTCCAAATGCATTGCATTACAATGAACACATGGAATATTCATTTTCCCTATGTTATGCTTCTGGGTCTCTTCATATGAAATTTTACGAATTGTCACACGGGGGGGTCGACCGCGTCTAATTGATGCATGCATTGGTTGGTCATTGTGAATCGGATTATTGATAACAGCACTATTGGTTGAAGCATTTTCATGATTATTTATCAAACGACGACTGTCGTCATTTTGATCCTCCGCAATGTTATACTCAATCAATATCGGATGATAGCTGTCTTTCTCAGAATTCAAAATAATTTGCTGAATATTCCTCCTCAAATTCGTTCTTTCACGATAAGCTCGCTGATAAGCAGCATTTTTTTCGCGTCTGATTCTTTGAAATTCTTGTTCCTCCTCTGGTGTACGTTGGACTTTTCTTCTAGGCATATTTGAATTCCTCGAAACTTGTTCAACGTGGAAATCATTGAACGAAGAAGCCGTTATGCAATCGGATTATCCTTGAAAATAACTGAATCACCCCTTGCAGAATAATAGGACGTGAAAGTATTGCAAATAAAAAAAATATGAATGACAAAATTGTATATATACAAAATATATTTATTCTGAGATTTAAGGAGAAGAGGGATACATTATTTGATTTTCCATTGATAAGTAGTTTATTTTGATCTACCTAAATATTTATGCTTTTACAGAGTACTTTTTTTGTATTAGTCTTTGGCTGATCTTATTCCATTATTATTTTCAACTATATTTCTTCATTTAAATGATTTCCTTTCTATTTGTTTATTTATAATATTTCTATCTTGTATTTGTTTAAATCGTAGTTGAGATATATTTGGTTGATATTTGAGATTTATTTATTTGTTATTTATCTATTTATTTATCAAGCTCCTGCCGGCTCCCTGAAACAGAAAAATGGAGGGTTTCTCTCTCAATTATTTTTTCATATAAATTAATGAGCTATTAATTGTTCCTGCCAATTGAGATATATTCAATGTTGGCTTGTACTCATTGATCGAATCAACTACAATGATTCAAACCCGGAATGCAAGTAATATCATGTTTTCTCCAGTTGAAAAAATGAAAAAAATTACTTCCTCGATAGCTTACATGTTTCCACTCATGGAAATGACCGCCAAGCACTTAGCCAGTATGGATCACTAATTAGAACTTCGACATTATGTACTCGATTGAATATCGTTAGGACATGATTGTACATTAAAATTTTTTGATTGTACATCTATTAATTATTTAAAAACATTAAATCATGTTTAGGCATGATGTTGGCCCACAAAAATTGAAAATGACTTGATTGACGTCAATCGACGATCAATTTCAAAGAGAATAGTTTGTACATTACGAATTTCATGTTGTGATTGTTTGTACATTCATTGTTGATTAGTTAAGTCGAGGTAAATCATTACGATCTAACTTCACCCTAGCAATGTACAAACGATTTCCTTGGAAATCGACCAACGATTCATGTTAATTGAGAAATTTTCAATCTTTGTCAGCCAGAATCATGCCAAAATTGGAATAATTTTTTTAAATCAATTAGTAGATAGAATCGAATAGAATAGAATAAGCGCGGCTGGTCACTTAAAGCGCCCAGAGTCACCTAAATCATACGATCTTTTGTAACATCCGCCTTAGTTTCGGTCAGTCACACAGCCCCAGCCTTGTGTTTCTCACTAGGCTAATAAGGCTGGTGGCAGCCGCTTGTTGTAAGTCCTCTGGTTCCAGGAAAGCCTGGCCCCAGA
>NW_021680471.1:169647-170642 GCF_001412515.2 Diachasma alloeum | reverse complement strand
AAAATGTGGATGACGCCATAGGGGGCATTCACATAAAATGTGGATGACGGCCTCCTTATCGCCTCCATCTTGAACAGATGAGCTCTGAGAGCTGTATGACCCGTAAGGAGCCCTACTGCTACCCTCAGATCCCCTCTGTGCAACTCCAGAAGCTTTCTGGTCCTAACTCTTAGTTGCCCTCTCATAAGCAGTTTCGCTTGTCTGCAGGTCGCAACTTTCTCCCAACGCCTGACATGATCCCGCTGGAAATGATCTTTAATAAGAGTTTTTCCCACTGCGAAGGGCATGCCAAGCAGGCCGTGTGAGGGCACCTTTTCTGTACCCTCCTTGGCCAGCTTATCTGCCTCTTCATTACCCAGAATCCCATGGTGACCTGGTACCCAGGTTACGGTGATTTGGGTGTTTTTACCCAGTGTGTCCAATACCTGCATGCATTCCCACACCACCTGTGACTCTATAGTGGGTTTTTCCAGGGCGGGAATCGCCGCCTGGCTGTTACTGCAGATGAATATTTTCATCTTTTTTGTGTCTC
Source organism: Diachasma alloeum (assembly GCF_001412515.2). Classification (NCBI taxonomy): domain Eukaryota; kingdom Metazoa; phylum Arthropoda; class Insecta; order Hymenoptera; family Braconidae; genus Diachasma; species Diachasma alloeum. The sequence continues at coordinate 170,110 of NW_021680471.1, read as the reverse complement.
TCGCGTTCAGATACTCTGCACACTTAAGTATGCCCAGCATCTCTGCTTGAAAGACGGTTGAATGATGGCCCAGCGGAAAACTCTCTCCGAAGCCATCTTTCAGACGGTAGATGCCTGCCCCAAAACTTTCATTGAAGCCAGAGCCGTCCGTAAATCAGTAGTCCTCTCTTGGTCCTGGTTTAAGTTTCGAGTCTAGCAACTCCTGTCTGGGTGGTATACTCGTTCTGAAAGTTTTCCTGATCTGATACTTCCTAGAAATCCTATTCGTCTTACCTACGAAGGGTCGATCATTGATTAGGCTAAGCCATGTATGGCCTTGGCCCGTCATCTTCCATTTTTGTTGACACCTTAGTCTATATGCAGTTGTGGTAGTACAACTCACAACCCTAGGGTCGAGGGGTGAGATACTGAGTGCTATTTCTAGCGCCTCAGTAGGTGTCGATTTCATGGCTCCTGTTGCAGC
>NW_021680471.1:169285-169633 GCF_001412515.2 Diachasma alloeum | reverse complement strand
GTCTGTCAGCCAAGGGCCCGGCCTTGATGTGTCTATCCACCAGCCTCTCCAGGGTCTTCAGGATGAAGGATATGAGGCTTATAGGATGGAAGTCTTTTGGTTTTATATAACCGGTTTTTCCCGGCTTGGGAATGAATACTATCCTAGTCTCATTCCACACACTAGGGACATGTTTCAGGGCTATACTAGCTCTGAGTATCTTGGTTAGGGGTCCCGTGATAGTCTCTATCCCTTCCTGTAATAGGGCTGGGTAGATCCCGTCTGGTCCCGGTGCCTTGAAGGGTTCAAAGGTTTTGATGGCCCACTTGTCCCCCCAGGGCTGCACTACTTTATTTGCCGATGCTCAAT
>NW_021680471.1:167554-169109 GCF_001412515.2 Diachasma alloeum | reverse complement strand
GACACCCAGATATTTCACTCTGCTGGTGTAGTTTATCTCCGAGCCATTTAGCTACAGAGGTTGGATCTTTTCCAGTTTATAATTTCTGGTGAAAACCAGGACTGGTGTCTTGGCTGGATTTACCGATANTGCCCCTCAGCCCACCGAGTTTCTCTGACCACCAAGGAGTCTCAGTGGGCTGCCCTTTCGGGATTAGCGTGCAGTTTGTCTCGAAGGAGTCCATGATGGCCTGGTTTAGTGCAATCGAAGCCTTCTCCAGCTGCTTTTTGTTGTCAAATCTGAGGATGATATCCCTAAGATTGTCAGATAAACTTTCTCGGTAATTTCCCCAGTTTGTTCATCTTGGGTTTCTTACCCATTTTGTTTCTTTTACTGTGTGGATGGACATTCTTATAGTTTGATGATCGGATGCTGAGAGGTCCTTTGAGACCCTCCAGTCTCCAATCATGTCTGCCACTCTATCCGTCCCCAGAGTGATATCTATGACCTCCTGTCGTCTCCGATCTATGAAGGTAGGTTCTGACCCCCTATTAAGGATATTTAGACCGGCCCCCATTATGAATTCCTGGAGGCTTTCCCCTCTGCCGTTAATGCCGGTGCTCCCCCATGCTACATGGTGCGAGTGGGCATCACAACCTAGCAGGAGTTCAAGTCCCTTTTCCTTCACATGGTTGCATAGGTCCTTTACTTTTTTCGAAGGAGGTGGTTCAGCCGAGTCATAGGGCATGTAAACTGACCCTACAACCAGGCTCATTTCCTCGCCTTGTGCCAGGCCCAGATCCACTTGTGCCACAGCCAGGTCTCCCTCACTAGCCTGTGAACAGAAGAAAGAGTCTAGTCCTTTAATAACAATACAAGATCTAATTTTTTCCTGAGTGTTAGCGTGATAGATTCTGTCACAACCACTGAGGCCCTTAATAGCATTGTCCACTATCTATGGTTCTTGGATCAATGCTATGACAGCCTGCATCCCAGCTAATAGCCTGACTAGAGTAGCTGAGGCTGCTTTGCTCTGATGCAAATTTATCTGTACAATGTGCACTCGGGTTGCAGCCATAACGATGACTACTTTCCTTGTACCTCTATGTACCCTTCTTCTGACTTTCACCACGGTCTTTCGCAAGCAGCTTGACAGTTGCTTTTTGAATCCCGCAGTGCAGTCTGAAGTTGCAGGCTTTCAGAACAGAGAGTGATCGGTCGTCTATCAGCGCAACGAAGTGGGCACTTTTCGCGTCCCTGCTCTCATTGCCCCGAGCGACAACCCACTCTCTGGCCTGTAGTCCTGCATTCTGTTTCTCAAGGAGGCACAGTGCTTCTTGAGCAGTTAGATTTGGGTCTTCCACGTGTAGTACAACCCTGTGCTTCTTGGGATGCTCCGAGGCAGCGACCACACGTACAGTAAGTCCAGCTATTTTGTTTTCGGGGAAAAGGCTTTTCAGCCAATTTCCCGTTTCCTCATCAGTGCAGTACACCATTGCCACACCTTCTCTTTCCCAGACACCGTTGAAGGTGGGCGCTTTCACCCCGTCAGGTAACGCCAGAATGGCCGCCTTTA
>NW_021680471.1:165110-166619 GCF_001412515.2 Diachasma alloeum | reverse complement strand
GTCATTGGAGAGTATGGTCAAGGAGAAATCTTGGGGGTTTCTTGGGGATAACTTCCCAGGGCATCTCTCAGGATCTTTCTAGGGGGAGCGGGGGTCAGTGGTGGGTATGGTAAGGGGAGCTATCGAGGTTTTTTGGGGGTCACTCTCCAGGGCAGCTCTCTGGGTCATTTCAGGGGGTGGCGAGTCAATGGAGGGTATGATCATGGGGCGATCTCGGGGGGGGGGGTTGAAGGGTATCTTTCCGCATGAGCTTTGATGGTCTTTCCAGGGGGGGAGGTCAATGGGGATAATGACAAGGGGAGATCTCAGAGTTTTATTGAGAGTAACTCTCCAGGACAGCTCTAGGGCAGCTCCCAGGATCTTTCTAGGGAGGTGGGTCAATGGGGGATATGGTCAAGAGGAACAGGGCCTTTTGAGGGGGTATTGATGAAAGGTATACTCGAGGGGAGATCTCAGAAGTTTTTTGGGGTTGACTTTCTTGGGGAGCTCTAAGGGTCTTTCTGGAGGGGATTAATGAAGGGGATCGTCAAGGGCAGATCTGGGTGATTTTGAAGATCACTTTTGGGGATTGCTCTCTGGATCTTTCTAGGATTTGCCAAGGAGCGTATGATGAAGGGGACATCCCGAGGGGTTCTTTGAGGTTACTTCCAGGGGTCAATAGGGGTGTAGTCAAGAGGAGATCTCGAAAGTATGGTTGGAATGAAATTCCGGATAAATCTGGGGAACATTTCTCAAAGTAGGTTTGAGGGGATAACTAGGGGGATCGCCGAGATTTTCACGGAACATTTTTCAGAGGAGTTTCTAGGGTATTTTCAGAAGAAATGGCTGAGAGGAGATTCCTGGGGTTCTTAGACGATATTTGACATTTGAAACATACAATCGAAAGATTGATTAGAAAAGTAATTCAGGATTGTGACCCCAGTTCTTCATCAACCAATGGACTGCAAATATTTTTTTTTGTAAAAATCTCAAAAAAATCCCGAAATCTCCCCTTGACCATGCCCCTAATTAACATGCCCGCCCCTCGGAAAACCCTGAGAGCTTCTCTGTAAAGATACTCCCAAAAAATCCCCAAGATCTTCCCTTGACCATACCTCCCATTAATCCCCCCATTAATACCTCCCATTAATCCCCCCCCCTATAAAAACCCTGAGAACTCCCTTGGAAAGGTACCCCCAGAAAACCCCCGAGATCCCACTTGACCACAGCCTAAATTGTCCTTCCCCCCTTAAAATAACCTCAGAGCTGCCTTGGAATGTTACCCTTGACCAGACCCCCCATTGACCCCCCCCCCCTCTTAACCCATTGAACAATGCAAGTCATCGAAGGTAACGGTGTGAGGAGAGTGGGGAGCCCCTCAACGTATCAGTGCGCCATAAGAAATGCTCAGCTGCGCACGCATACTACCACCAAATTCCGAAGAGTGGGATACTGCGAGGTTGTTCAATGGGTTAAAAAAACCTGAGAGCTGCCTTGGAAAGTTATCCCCAAAAAACCTCAAAGATCTCC
>NW_021680471.1:123377-164813 GCF_001412515.2 Diachasma alloeum | reverse complement strand
TAGAAATACCCCGAGAGCTCCACTATAGAGATACCCTCCAAAAACCTCCCGAGATCTCCCCTCGTCCATACACTCTATTGACCCCCTCCCCCACCCTTAAAATACCCTGTGGGCTGTCCTGGGAACTGACCGCCAAGATCTCCCCTCGAGCATGACCTCCATTAATCCCCTTTTGAAAGAACCCGATAGCTCTCCTGGTAAGTTAACCCTAAGAAATCACCGAGATCTCCTATTGGCCCTCTTCAAAACACCCAATTCACGTTCAAACGCTTTTCCTCACTCCGTCAACAAAATAACCCTCCAATCAATGAATTATGACAAATTCCAACATCAATGTTTCAATTTCTTCCCAACCCTACTNTAGAAATACCCCGAGAGCTCCACTATAGAGATACCCTCCAAAAACCTCCCGAGATCTCCCCTCGTCCATACACTCTATTGACCCCCTCCCCCACCCTTAAAATACCCTGTGGGCTGTCCTGGGAACTGACCGCCAAGGTCTCCCCTCGAGCATGACCTCCATTAATCCCCTTTTGAAAGAACCCGATAGCTCTCCTGGTAAGTTAACCCTAAGAAATCACCGAGATCTCCTATTGGCCCTCTTCAAAACACCCAATTCACGTTCAAACGCTTTTCCTCACTCCGTCAACAAAATAACCCTCCAATCAATGAATTATGACAAATTCCAACATCAATGTTTCAATTTCTTCCCAACCCTACTTGTCGCTTACTTCAATCACTAATTTATGCCGGCTAAGTGCCTGGGGATATGGAAATGTCAGAACAGGGTTTGAATGATTGCCAAATGAATGCGGCTCAATGGAATGTAATGATTTACTTGCACGAACATTGATGTTTACCCTGGAATAAAAACGGACAACTTACGTGGAAAGCTTGGACTCTTTATTTGTTCAGAAATTTCCACTCCTGAACAATGATGATTCCCGCTGCCAATTTTGATAGTGGTACACACCGCAATCAATACAACAATAATTCGATCTGGGCTGGAGAATATTTATAGGCCACGTCTGAAAAATAGCATTTGCCAAGTTTGTGAATGGTTATTGAGCACAAAAAAATTGAGTTTCTTTTTTCAATCGAGGATATTCCTCTTCGGATCGGATTTATGAAAAATATGGAAAAAACATGTTCTTGAATAAAGAAAATTTCGATATTTGGAAAACCATGGCTGAATATCTTGTCCCAATCATGTGGTAATGTTTTTTTTATAACGAATTCAAAATTTACCTGCAGTGAATTTTATCTATCAACCCTGGCATAATTTCACCATTGTCAATGAGAAACAGGGAGATTCTCGATAATATTGATCAAATTTTCAATTTCTTTTCAAAGAAACTGAGCAATTACGTTTATAGGCAGTAAATTATAAGAATTTACAACGTCAAGGCTTACTGACCGAAATGACAAGCTATTTTTTCTAGGTTATGTTGTATCCCATGCTTTCGAGATGTCGGCGATCGAAACCGGAAGTAGGAATACATGGAAATGAAGAGCATTTCCATGTGAGGTTATTTCAGTGAAAGATTCTGTTCACATTGGAAAAAACGTAATATTAGTGGGAAAAGGAAAATTTCATTGATAAAAAATAATAAAATGATATTGTTGTATAGGTTATTTATTAATTATGCAGACAGAAACGATACAATTTAGCTTTGCAGCTCTTTTTGGCATACTAAATGAATCAGCTTTTCAATCTTTCTTGTGACATTAAAAATCGTGAGTTGACTTCCACATTCTCAGTATTTTCAGTTTGCGACATTCATTAGTATGCAAAATAAATAATCATTTCCATTTTGTACATGGAATACAGATTTAATGACATTTTCGTCAACGAACAGATGAAAGGAACTTAAGAAGCTTAAATCATTATGAAACTGAATCTGAAACACATCAATCCCGATTGGACCACATAAAGTTCTTCTACATATCTTCTATATATAATATATATATGATCTATGCCTACATAAATATCATATATAAACAGGTTTTTTATCTATAATCTAATAATAATAAATACAATGGCTTTTCCAGGATGAAATACTGTCACGTCGAGATCCTATTCTTTGAATCACATTTTTCGTTATTCAACGTTTGATTGAACTTTAGTATATTATTTGAACAATAAATAATCACGTTATGTTTTGTACTAATTTTTAGTCTTTATATTTTGATATATACTATGATAATACTAATTGAAAGTAGAAAGTTATTCCTTGTTGGAAAAAGCATAGGACTGATTCTCTAGAATTGATTATCAGTCGGTAACAATTTGTCGACAGATAGAAAAATCTAGATACCTCTCACCAAGGGAATCACTCAAATTCCGAATGGAATTGTGCCAAGAAAAAACTAATTTACTAATTATCACTGAGACGATTTTGTCTTGACTAAAATTGAAGGGTGAAAAAGAATGAAAATTTAATTCCCAGTTGCAAACTGAGAGAAATGAGAAAGCTATTGTGCGTTAGTAAAACAAAACATGAGTGAAGATAAAAGAGAGATGAGTTGAAACTCTTGTGAGTAAAAAACGAAAATGGAAGGAGCGGTTTTGCTGATGCATGCGATGGTCCTTTCCGAGTCTCTCCATAAACATTCCTTCAATCATTTTTCAGCTAGAACAAAAAAAAATTGTTTGTAAGAAAACATGTCGATTAGTAAGTTATAGTTCATAGTTCATTAAGTAATTAAACACCTTTTTCTCTCCGTCTACATTTCCATCGGAATTCTCCTTGTCGTCATTTGAAGATCGTTTTCCATTGGTGGAAATACGGTCCAACTTTGGAGTCGGTGGCTGATGGAAGGACAATCTCAATTGTCCAGATGACATTTTTGGCTTGCTCTCATCCACGATCACTTTGTTCATGCCCTCAACATTCAAGAATGATGATCCTGGCTTAGACGTATCGATTTTACCACGAAATGTGGCGTATACTCCTTTCTCCAATGCGGAAGTTGCCAAACTTTGATACCCACTTATCTGGACGCAAAGACGAAAGTGTCCATCAGCAATATTCCCATTTGCCACTGAAACCCGTCCAATTGTCTTGAAGACGATGAAATCATTCTTTATGTATCCCCCAACAGCTTGAACTATAAAAAAAGAAAAATTTTATCTGAAAATAATACTATGAACAGCGATAAAAGAAGATTTCATCATTTTTTCAATTTTTTTTTACCAATTGGAGCTTGGCCGTATTCCAGACACTTTTCAAGCGAGGTCTCTATGTACTGCACTTCTTCTTGTGGGACCACATTCGCGAAATCGAACTTTCCCAACACATTTACCCCACTGAAATCCTGCAGATTCAGCTCCTGAGGAGCGATGACCCCTTTAAGGTCTCAATTATATCGAAATTTGACATCTAGAACTGCGCAGCCAGTGATTTCCACAATCTGAAAAATAGACGATGGTTAAAAAAATATTTTTTTTTCTTTACTATAAAAATTTTTTTTTTCTTCACTATAAAAAAAAGCATGGGGAAGGATTTAATGGAATTTCTGGAACAAAAAGTACAAAAGTTATCTAATGCTGTAGATGTTACTGATGAATTGGAGACATTTCATGTCAAGAAACAATTGGATTCTCGGAATGAATTATTTTGCTCAATTTTTCACAATATTTTTTTTCAGGGGAGACAATAAAAAATATTTCGTACCTCGTAGAGTGTCAGTTTAGAACTCCACTCCACTGCTTTGTGTTATGCCTCAGAATGATGTTGTAATCTTAAGTAATAATGTATTTAATAAAAGTGAAGAGGTTGAATACAACTTGCTTCACTCATTATTTTACTGAATCAGCATGTCATGCGTAACACTGCTGACCAGTGTCATAACATGACATGCTTAATTGTTATATAAGGTGAACTCACCGATATTCGGGAGTTCAGTCGTCATCGTGAGTTAAACTCAATACTAAACTTGTAATTCAACTGTAAAATCCTCATATTTATTCCATCTGGATAATTATGAGTTAGCCTAATTGAATAAACCTCTTTCTCTATTAATTACTCCGCCGGATTCTATTACCGTCCCACTGTAGGGAGATTTATCTCCATACAAAACAGAACCCAGGGAGATATCCCCAACATATTTGGTGGCAGCGGTGGGATTCGAACCCACGCCTCCGAAGAGACTGGTGCCTCAAACCAGTTGCTGCGTTACGCCTGGAACGCCGGCCAGGGCTTCCTCAATAATCGACACACTTGCTAGTGTCCTTGGGCCCATATCGAGGGGTTAGCAATGAAAGTAGCCAAAATTCGGTTTGAGTTGGGGTTACAACGACCAATTCAACGCCTAATGGAAATGCTGAACATTGAATTGGAGTTTCACAAGTGTTGCACGCTAGCAGCAGAACTCGAGGTGGAAATGCTGCTTAGCTCAGCGGAAATTTCGAAGTGGGACACGGGGCAATACGTGTCGTCGAATGTAGGAATTCCAGAAAACGAAGGCCCGATGAGGCAGGCGGGAATTGAGGACAACGCCTGGGCGGCGGCCGATCTTCCAGATCTTCCAAGGGAAAGGGAAAGCCCCAAAGATAGGGCGATAGTAACGGAAACGCACCGGCAACAGGGTAAAACAAAATTGAATATTTGTTTCAATTGTGCAGAGGAGGGACACACAGCTGCACAGTGCGGGCTCTCGTTGGAAATTACGAACGGCAATGTAATTCGTTCGAATTCTCCACATTTCATCAAGAGTCAAAATCAGGAAAAGTGCAAATATTGCAGACGTGTGGGTCACAATGCATATGGTTGCCGTCAACTGAAGAGACGACTCGGAATTTCTGATTCACCAGAAATTGAGGCCACTCCGAATGGGAACCAGGCTAAAATGAAGAACAGAGGTTATTCCAAACAGAAGGAGGAGAATAAAAATGGAAAACTTAGGAAGGTGAATTCACATTACAGAAATGTCAATAGGGTTATGACATACCAGATTGAAAGTGATTCAAGCAGCATCCTGAGACATTCGGATTGTACGCAGAGGGCGAAACGACTAATAAGACCAGCCAGGCCGGAGAATCATAGAAATCACATTGTTCTGGCTCAGGTATCGCACGGCTTTTTTGATGGACTCGGGTGCGGCTGTTTCTTTAATTAAAAAGGGGAAATTACGTAAAAAATTTCCGCTGATTGAAGATGTCAATCTGCTGCGAGAAATTGCTGACCAAGAGATTCCGACACTTGGGAAAGTAATAATATATTTCCGCTTTAAGCAGGAGGAATTGGGACACATTTTCCACGTAGTTCCCGATAACTTTCCGTTCTCAGGAGGTATTTTGGGTCAAGATTTCTTGGAATCAAAGGACCTGAATGTGAGAATCATTCCAGGGATGGCTATTTCAATAAATGGCTCCATACTGAGGTTTTTTGGATTGAAGGCCACTAACAATAAGCGGAATTGGTCTGAACCAAGGGTCAGCAATGCCGTGATTCAGATTCGTCAACTAGCACACACTCCAGAAGCGGAGGGGGAAAACTGAAGACAAGCAAATGCTTCCGATACTGAGACCATTACAATTTGCAATCACCCTGGTTACGTGGGGGAAAAAATTGCACATTTCCATGAAGAGTCATCTGTTGAGGTGGATGAGCAGGCAGACGTTCTTCGAATGAGTCAACGCGGTTCCACGTTCCGAGAAGTCCCATCAGAAAAACGGATTTTTCTTCCTCGGAGGGGAGGAGAGATGCTGAAAAGGGAATGGTCGAGGGTGGAGAAAAACCGTATTTCCAATGGATTATCAGGCTTAGGACAGCATTGTCAGATGATTTCTCGGCAAAAATAGCGGTCATTCTGATAACGCAGGGATGGTGGCGTCTGAGCATCTGGTGCATCTGGCGTTCAGTAAGAAATTGGAGAAATTGGCTAAACGTTCGGGGATAGTCTTGTTGTTGTTTGTTGTCAGGAGAGACCCAAGAAGAGTGGAGTTACGGAAGCTGAAGAGGAATGAGGGGATCATCGGAGGCTCATTCTCATTACCAAATCCTTCCGGAATAATCACTCCATTCGAGAGGAAGCGAGATCACTCAAGGGAAAAACCTGATTCATGGATTTTCCGGAACTCATCGGAAGAAGAGGCTGAGTGTGAATTTACTTTCACGCTGGATAAAATCTTTGGGACTCTTCAAAAAAAGAAATTCTATTATTCTTCCGGGAATTCCCCGGGGTTGTGGGAATTTCAGAGGAACGTAATAATGCGTATCATCATCTGGGCCACTTGGGCAATAGATAAGAATACCCCTGAACGATTGGAGGAATATTTGTCCCGAACAGACCAACAAAGTGCAGGTCCTGGGAGTCTTCGTTTGAACGAGAAAGATTCTCAGGCAGGCATAGGAGGTATGGATTCTGAGAATCTTCGTTTGAACGAGAAAGATTCTCAGAGGGATGGAAAACATTGCCTCTCCAATGTCTGTAGTATGGGCACATTATTCAAGATTGAGTTCAAGGAGCCAACACGAAACTGTCCAGTCAATAATGTTTCGATTGTGACTGTAATTTCTCACAAGAGGAAACTCTTTACTCTTCATCTCCGAACGAAGCTGTCCAACAAATTCCGGAAGACTTCCCTTAAGCCTAAATGGTTCACGGGGAAAATTCAAAGGAATTATGACGTCAACACGATGCCGATGGAGGTGACCCTTCGACTGAGGAAATTAAGGGAACGTCATCGCACGATGAGTGGGTACATAATGATTTCTCATGAATCTTTGAAAGGGGCACAAGGGCCTAAAATCAAAAGGGCAAGTGCAATAAAGAATCTGAGTATCGGGGCAGCATGAGGACGAGTTGGTTTCCACGAGGAAAATCACAGGTGTAATAAGTTTGCAAACAAAAAGTCGCAACGAAATCAGACTGCAGACTGCAGAGGTCATTCCACTGACTGACGTCATCTTCTTGACCATGGTCAATATATCGGTTCCCAGTACAAATGTCGAGTCATCCTCATCACAGCGCAAACAGAGCCTTTTTGAAGACGTTGGGAATTGTAATTTCCTGACGAATAATTCATGCGCATTACTCCGAGTTGATACTGAGAATCTTTCATCCAAATTTATAGATATTCGGAGGTCATCAGTGANTGTACGTTTGAAGACCGAGACTCGAGCAGAGGTCATTCCACTGACTGACGTCATCTTCTTGACCATGGTCAATATATCGGTTCCCAGTACAAATGTCGAGTCATCCTCATCACAGCGCAAACAGAACCTTTTTGAAGACGTTGGGAATTGTAATTTCTTGACGAATAATTCATGCGCATTACTCCGAGTTGATACTGAGAATCTTTCATACAAAATTATGGATATTCGGAGGTCATCAGCGACGTGGGAAAGTCTTCTCAAGGGAAATTATGCTGCGCATCCCAGACACAAACAGAAGGCTCGTATGAGCAACAAGTTGTTATCGGATTTCCGGGATGAAATTCTCGAAACTTGGGGAAATTACCTAAACGATAGTCAGTCGTCTGCAGATCAACCAGCAACAACCGATTACCGGAAGAAGATGGGAAATTATTCAGCTCCAAGGGTAATGGAGAATTCAATGTCAGTGATCTTCACAAAAGCAGTCATGAGATTTTTAGGGTTGAAGAACCCCCAAACTCCTGTCAATTTACACCAAAAACGAAGGAATATTATCGTTTGGTATCGGAAGACAATGAAACCTAAAGAGGTAATTTGTGGCACTGATACTGTGGTGGAAATAATTGGAATAAAATCTCAAGTGAAGAAATGGTTTGATGCGACCATCGAATTACACCATCAGCGAGCAAACTTCGGGCGACGCACTGCGCCAAGGACGCTGACGCATGTATTCCTCGACGCTCGAGTTGACGGAGAGCGTCGAAAAGAGAGTGCAATGGGGAAATCGACGAGTAAAATCAACTATGACAACTCGTTCGAATCAAAGTTGCTGATGATTAGATTCTTCGGTGACGATGGACGGAGAAGCCGGAAGAAGATAATCAACGAAATGAACGTAAATGAAGATCTGAGTAAACCCAATGTACCGATCCCGAAATCCTTCAAGAGAATAGAACTTTGGTCTATAAATCATCATTTGATTACATCGCAGAATTATCATGGGGTCAATCGGAGGACACGAACTCTGATCCGAGAAGATTCAAGACGACAATTCGCGGCTCTATCTACGGAAAAAGGGAGTCGTGGAGTTGATCATCTTCTCTGTTCGAACAGGGACCATTGGAATTCGATTCGACCTGACCCAAAGGATACTTCAGAGGGAATATATCTAATAGGAATTCTCATATGGCAGGGGAGACATACTATATCACCTGAAGGTCACGGGATGAGGACGCTGGGGTGGCAATATGGAACTCTATTGGACATGAATAGATTGGTTTCGGTGCCACACAAGAATCAATCGAGTAAACAAATGGTCATGGAGGCCGTTGTGGTAACCCAGAGTACAATAATCAGCAATTGGCAGCTGGGAAAGAGCAAGGGATCCGGGCGGAGCAAGGGGACGCTGGAACGGCAGGGCGAACCTGATGGAGCTGCCGACACGCATCATCTGATAGATAGTCAGTCGTATTGCAGTAATGCATTGCCAATAAAAATCAGTGGGTTGAACAAGAAGGTGCCAAGTATCACTACGGAAACTGTGATGCTAATTGTGAGGTCAACAAACCCTCAAAAACCTTCACAATTCAACGGAGAACGGGGTAAAATCGTCGACTGGTATCAGGCGACAATAAAGAGCAAGGAGGTAGCTGGTAGCACCTCAACAATTGAAATATTTTTTCAAATAATAAGTCGAAGAGACAGACTATACGAGACGGGCATCAGATTACACTCACAGTCGAGTGCCAAACTGCAAGCCGATGTCGGAGGTTGTGCCGAATCAAGGACGCTGATGCGTGCATTCTTCGCCGTTCACCTTGACGGATCCTATGCTGGAAACGAATGGGGCGAGGAAGAATCAACGATTAAAATAATACGAATTAAAAAATCGGAATTTCGAGACGAACAACTGCAAAGTTATGGACTCCTGTTCCAAGAAGCACGCTCACGAACCCTGAAATACCCTTATTCTAAGGACAAGGGCATGGTCAGAGTAACAGAACTTGATCTATCAAGAGGGAGACTCTATTTATTTTCGGTTATGAAAATACATATAGAAGTTAACATTGATCAAGGTAATTTACTAGTAATTATCAATGATAAAATAGCCGGGAGCGTCCCAAACGAGCCGTTTACAAAGGAAACATCTCTGGTCCAAAGGCTCCAGCGGCACGTGAGGTCTACGGGAGGGGCTCATCAAAAGCAACTGCAGAAGCTCCATCCACATGGGGAAAATGTGTTCCGGGATATCGTTCCCATACTCCCAGTGATTGTAGGTCTAGGAGAAACAATCAAACAGGATGAATGGACATCGCCAGAAGCAAGAACTGAATTGAAAAATCCTACGAAAAGGGAACTTACTGAAAACACCGAGCTGCAGTTCATGCAGAAGCAATCATCTCTGAAGCAGCGTGGACAACAGTGTATGACCACCATAGGAGATAGAGATCCAGAAAACCTAGGCGAAGATCTCGATCCTCACGGTAACACACGGACTAGTTGTCGTCCACGGAGAACTTCGNTCGTTCCCATACTCCCAGTGATTGTAGGTCTAGGAGAAACAATCAAACAGGATGAATGGACATCGCCAGAAGCAAGAACTGAATTGAAAAATCCTACGAAAAGGGAACTTACTGAAAACACCGAGCTGCAGTTCATGCAGAAGCAATCATCTCTGAAGCAGCGTGGACAACAGTGTATGACCACCATAGGAGATAGAGATCCAGAAAACCTAGGCGAAGATCTCGATCCTCACGGTAACACACGGACTAGTTGTCGTCCACGGAGAACTTCGGATGTTGAGGAGATTAAGGAAGATGCTTTCGACCGTCGCAATCGCCTGCGCAGACACTTTTTCGGTGCAGACTCGTGGGACTTGAGAAGTTTTGACCGCCTACGAGTATACCGAGAGAGATCTCCAGAAAGAGAACACTTTCTCATTACACTGGGCATCGTCACTGAAATTATTTTTTCCGAAACGACCGTTTCCGGCGAAGTCAAAATTGCGAATGACGAAAAGCAGTGGCGAAGAAAACTGTCGGATATCATAGAGCTTCATCAGCAGTATCAAAGTACGAGTGAACATGATCCACAGAAATATTCAATAAAACTGCGTAAAAACCAACGCATGAAGAACGGAGAAAATCCAGAAATATTCTTTCGAAGTATTATGATTTTCCTTCAAAAAGGGAGGGAAGGCGTGACATCTCGAGAGCGTCAGAAGAGAAATGAACCAAGTCGAAGAAATGCAGCAGTCGCACCGGATCATGAAAGTATTGCAGATAGCAACGGAGAACTGCTACCAAAGATCTACGAACAATTGGCAGCTAAAAATTCAGCAAATCCTGAGGAATTATCAGGAGATGAATCTTTACACTGTGTCGACATTGCAACCTAGGTCGTTAAAAAATTCTTTCAGTCGGTCCAGACAATCTTCCAGATGTTATAGCCTCGAGTCCCGAAAACTCCAGGACCCCGCCTTCACCCTCAAAACTCTGGTCTTAAGATTAATACTTAAGATGGTGTGTTTACAGAAATTCATGGAATTCTGTGAGGAAGCAGTGAATGAATATTCAGTCATTCATTCGGCTGAGCAAACGTTCAACCAGCAGTATCAAGTGCGGCGAAGGAATCGTGCATGCGTTCCAGCCATCTTCAGGTATATGAAGCAGAATAATATTCATCAAACACAATTGGAAGTAGATTTTGTTAGAAAGATGCAACTATATATCGAGGAATTTAATTTTTGTAGTAATATCGAGCTTTTCAGGATGATAAAATCGGAAATTCTAATCGTAAATCAATTCATTTCCGAATTCAAGAATTTTCCTTTCGATTTTTCTAGAGAATTGAGCTCTCGAACAATCAAAAGTATATTTCAGGAATCTTACACAATTCAATTGAATAAAAGAATTTCAATTTTTAGAAGAGGTCAAGAAACTAAAATTTGTATGGAACTGACATCCAGAGTAGACAGCGTAATCTTTCTGAGAAAAGATAAATTTTTAGGAGTTGAAGTTCAAAAAGTGGTTACACTAAAATACGTACGGAATGTGTTAAGTTAATATGATGAAAACAAAATGTTGCATTTAATTAGCACGTTCGTCTTTCGACAGAGAATTATTTCGTGGGAAATATTGTATTTAATTGCAATATCTCAACAAAATGTAAAATTGTTGTTCAAAGGGAAAATTTCTAATGATAAGAATTTTCCATTTAATGGTAATTTACTTGTAATGTCTCAACAAAATGTGAAATTGTTTTTCAAAGGGAAAATTTCTAATGATAAGAATTTTCCATTTAATGGTAATTTACTTGTAATGTCTCAACAAAATGTGAAATTGTTTTTCAAAGGGAAAATTTCTAATGATAAGAATTTTCCATTTAATGGTAATTTACTTGTAATGTCTCAACAAAATGTGAAATTGTTTTTCAAAGGGAAAATTTCTAATGATAAGAATTTTCCATTTAATGGTAATTTACTTGTAATGTCTCAACAAAATGTGAAATTGTTTTTCAAAGGGAAAATTTCTAATGATAAGAATTTTCCATTTAATGGTAATTTACTTGTAATGTCTCAACAAAATGTGAAATTGTTTTTCAAAGGGAAAATTTCTAATGATGAGAATTTTCTATTTAATTGTAATTTAATTGTAATGTCTGAACAAAATGTAAATTGTTGTTCGAGGAGAAAATTCCTCATGATAAGAATTTTCTTCTTTAGGGGGGAGGAATTTTATGCACCAGAATGATATTGTAATCTTAAGTAATAATGTATTTAATAAAAGTGAAGAAGTTGAATACAACTTGCTTCACTCATTATTTTACTGAATCAGCATGTCATGCGTAACACTGCTGACCAGTGTCATAACATGACATGCTTAATTGTTATATAAGGTGAACTCACCGATATTCGGGAGTTCAGTCGTCATCGTGAGTTAAACTCAATACTAAACTTGTAATTCAACTGTAAAATCCTCATATTTATTCCATATGGATAATTATAAGTTAGCCCAATTGAATAAACCTCTTTCTCTATTAATTACTCCGCCGGATTCTATTACCGTCCTACTGTAGGGAGATTTATCTCCATACAAAACAGAACCCAGGGAGATATCTCTAACATTTGTCCTTCCAGAAAAAAGCACGTATTTTAGTCCCCTTCCTGTTGTTGAGGATGATTTTGTATATCCATTTTTTGTATGTTTTGACAGGGGTGAGGGCCTCCGTCGACTCGATGTAACCGACGATATCCCTGTAATTTTTTTTATTATTTATTTTTGCGTCATCGTATTATTCTTGGAACTAACCGAAATCGTTTGGAGAGAGGAAAAAATTACGAAAAGGCATTGAGATGTGGCCAGACTCGTGGCGTCATGCTTCTTTGGAGGTTAGAAATCGACAATCATATGCTAATTAAACATTTAAAGGGAAATTACTCACATCATGGTATTCCCAGCCTCGAAATTTTCAATTTCTTCATTCTCTGTCCAAGGAATATCTTCTGATGTGATTTTTACACTTCGATCGAACAATCGCCTCGTCGCACCACGTTGTTAACCGTAAAACGATTCAAGCGGAAAAGATCGAATTTGAATAGTTGATTCATGACATGGATTTTCCGGAAGAGGTCACTCTCATCAATCTAGTTAAAACTCGTACCTCAACCTGATCTGAGAGAGACAGTCATGAGTGGTACCTCCGTCCTTTTCTCCCGTCACGTGACCTGACGTGACAACATTGTTGACCAATAAATTGAATAGGATATATAGAAAATTATGGTTTAGACACGCCCAAGTATGTTCACCAGATAAATTGTGGTTACCGCTTTTTTTTCTTTTGATTCACAATCACCGTAATATTGTAGTGATGCATGAACGAATATCGACTTAGCTCTTTTATTCGTGATTTCTTAAATTTTGGTGAACGACCAATCATACGGACTTGGCACAGTCTTTTTCCATCAAAACTCGTTTTGGTGTTTTTTGTGAGATTCACAAGTACTTCATAACTCAAATCGTAATAACAAGGAGTCGAAACATCGCGAGTTATTTCACTGACGCGAGACAAATAACCCAACAGAAAAATTATTTTTTATTTTTCATTGTTTTCTATTTCATTGATTTTATCGAAGTAATTCTCGATTTGAAACCCCTCCTCTAGCCTGCCTCCCCTCCTTTCTTTTTCCTCTTATTGTTATCTGCGGTATCATGGTCGTCTTACTCTTAGCTGTGCCCCACTCGAGCAAGGACTGCACGGGAAACCATGTAAAACCCCAGTCGCACAGCCGGCCGATTGTGCAGTGCCCTAATATATCCATCTGTCACACTGACTTGATGGGAACACTAGGCCACTACACCGTACCTACCGCCCGCGATTTTTGTGCGAGCGAGGTGTTCCCAAGTGGTCACCCATCCAAGTACTAACCCAGCTCAACGCTGCTTAGCTTGGATGTCCGCCGGAGCAACACTTCACCCACCTAACCATTACAGTCGGTGACAGAAAAATTAAATTCCATGATTGAATAAATACAAACGAGAGAGAGATAGGGATACACTTCAATTGCAAACATAAATTTTGTTAATTAGATTACCCAGGATCTCGCCCAGAAATAAACCTCCAGTTCTAATTATACATTCAGGGTTAGGACGTATAAGATGTCATCATAACAAATTGAATAAGATCCTGCCCACAAAACTCACACCGGCATCTGCCACGCTTACCGAAAATCCGATGATCCAGAAGGAGCCAGTTTCATGTTGCGTCAAAATTTCTGTGGACAAATTTTCAGGTTCTCTGTACTCTGGTCTACCCAAAACCAAATATCGACTATTCCGCAATAACCAGACAATCTCCACGAGTCAATATGATAATCAAAGTCGAGTTAATTGAGGATCAATTAATCGAAATTTGTGCGAGCCGCGAGAGTGCGGTCTAACTGCGTATATCACCAGGCATGAAGCAATTTCCACAATTTCTTGCGTGTTTCATATTTAACACGCGGGAGAACTTTCTCATTGGCTCACGTCCATAATTAATAAAAAATTCTGATTGGACGAAACTAATCCAGAGCGAACCTAAACTCACTGGCGCAGGCGCAAGAGCGACCAGCTACTTTTTATTCACAAAATAAATTCAATATCATAATCAATACCAGAATCAACCACATTGACATCTTGTAATTGAATAATAATTGATCTTCCGGGTGTATCATCTGTTAAACCCCTCCAGATGCATCGTAATAATTTTCTCCCACCATGATCGTCGGGCTCGTAATTGCGGAGACTAGAGATACGTCATTTCTCATCTCGGTGTCCGGGAGATGGTGACATCTCAGCGGCCAGTGACCTAATTAGGCCCACGACGACGTACGGATCCAGAAGAACTTCCGATGACCTCTGAAAATCCCCGATGACGTAATATTCCTCGGATGAGTGTGGAAGCGCGTGATTCAATCGAAAATTCAATTCAAATCACTAAAAATAATCAAATAATTCTCTCTCAATAACTCTCGTTATCGGCTAATGACTTCCCGTCTGGTAATAATTGAACTCTATGTACTGCGAAACGCTTGAACTCCGAGCCATCATCTTTATAACGAGATTAATACGTTAAAGTATATATATACAGGGGGTCCCATTTGAAAAAATTCATCCAAATATCTCCTAAGGCGGGCGAGTAACATAAAAATGTTCGAAATAAAAATTATAGGGTTTCGAGGGGGACATTCGATGTATTCATCATTTCGAGCTTTCAAGCTCATGCTTGCAAGCTGCAAGCACAAAGTGCTTTTTTCAAATGGCTACCGCATTTTTCATCTCAATAAAGCTTGTTCATCTTGATGAGTTGTTTTCAAATACCTCGTCTTTCATGTAATTTCCTCTAATTTTACTCGAAAAATGCCACAAAAAAGAGTTCTGTGGTCAAATTGAAGTTTCAGACTTTTTTAGCGTGACCCAGCATGCACCACGTGGAGGTAACGTCTGCTTCGCATCCCTTGCGCTAAAAAAACAAGTGGATAATTGCATTTCTTGTAAGTGCATATCGTTTTGTTGCTAATAAATTAGCAATATGCTTCCGAATGTATGGTCGATTTTAGACATTTTTATTTTAGTATTATTTTTAACTTCCCGACACGAAGGGAGGAAGTTATTGTAATGTCCCCGAAAATCGAAAGTGGCAATTTTATGATTTCTCGACGTTTCATGACCCCTAGAAACTCTTCCGACACTTTTTAGAAACCGGTATGTATATGTGGATGTGTGTGTGTGTGATCAAAATTTTATGCCACGGTTACGCTCGAACGAAAGAGACAATTATTTTTTTCATGCAATCGATGTGTTTCAATGTAAGTGAGAGTTGATTAGATTTTGAACAACTGACTCAGCACTTTTTTAGATTTTCCAAGAAAACTAGCTCAAAAAACGCCGAAAAATGAGTTTTTTTTTGTAAATTTGATGATTTTTTCCGAATAAACGATGGGATTGATTAGTTTCCATTATAATCGATGTGGCTTTATATCACCAACACTGGAGTGAAATTTCCGCGGAATCGTCTCGGTCATTTTTGAGTTATTCGATTATAAATTTTTAGAATGTAAATTTTCTGACAATCATTTCACTGTTAAAATAGATCCATTGCAACTTCGAACTTGATTCACTTCAATACTTTTCGACTTCAATTTTTTTCAATTTTTTTTTCGCCACTCACTGTACGCTGTCATCTCGTTAAATTACAAAAATTAATAGAAAAAGCAAAGCCGTGAAAAATTAAAAATATTGTCTATTTGTACATGAGGGATGGGGGAAGACTAATGGGGGGGAGATATATCGGTGCACTCAGTAGGGGATTTTTTATTGATTTTTACAAATCCGAGTGAAAAAAAAAGAATTATCATCAAACGTAAACACTTGGGGTCAATTTTTTTTTTTGAAAATGCACTGGACGGGTTGGGGGTTGATCCCCATTTGGAATTTTACCAGTGTCCAAATTAGGAAATTTTTCATTTATTTTTGAAAATCAGTTCCACCAGGTCTTCGGGATAAATAAAAGGTAATTATCCAATACAAACACATGGGGTCAAAATTTTTTTTGGAAAATGCACCGGGGGGATTGAGGTTGAGCCCATCAAGAATTTTACCGGTGCCCTAATTAGGGAATTTTTCATCAATTTTTGAAAATCAGTTCCACCAATTCTTCGGGATAAATAAAGGATAATTATCCAATGCAAACACTTAGGGTCAAAATTTTTTTTCTGGAAAAAGCACCGGGTGGGCTCATGAAAATCCTTCGGCCGTCCACACAATTCGGAATTCACAAAAAAAAAATTAAAAATCCCCTGATTAGGGCACCGGTAAAATTCTAAATGGGGATCAACCGCCAACCCCTTCGGTATATTTCTCAAAAAAAATTTGACCGCAAGTGTTTGCATTGGATAATTACCCTTTATTTACTCCGAAGACTCGGTTGTGACGTTAAGAGTTTTACCCGGAGGTAAAACTCAGTGAATTCTTCTTTTCCGTCGAACTATTACTGTCAGTGAGAGGAATCTCCTTTCACTACACCTTTACACGTATTCCAGCACTGTAATCCTTTGTATGGTCACTTAATCCTCAGCTAACTTCGGCGGTGAGCTCACGGGGGATTCGCTCACTCGGAGGGATGTTAGGAAAAGTATGAAGGGATGTTACTTGGTGATGTTCTAAATAAACACTCGAGTATTTAGTCGGTAAAAGTATGGTATATTAATCGTTGGTTTAAAATACACGACTGTTTTACTATTGGGTTGGTATAACGCGTGATTAAGACTCGACTAGGGAATTCGACACGATTTATTGCCTGAAGGCCTGAGCTAGATGTCCGCTCGACTCTGCTCCTGATCGTACTCTGGTGCTTCCAGAGTCCCCAAAACTTGGAAAAGTCCCAATTCGCTGAGCTAAGCAGTCTCACGGTTTTCTTCACTAACACTGTCTCGTGTCATCATGGACAGAGAGTCAAACAGTCAGTTTATCTTTCTGAACTGGACTCCTGCAAAAACGTGGGACTGCTTACCACGGTGTCTAAATGACACCGTGGGATTGCTGACCAGTGTCTGGATGACAGGAAAGAGAAATCATATTTCTCGTTCCCACGATCCAGCATTATAATGTTATTTTATGTAATTACTAACTAAATCGACGTATTGATCGATCTCAATACGTTACACTCCCCTACTAAAACTATTGTTATCCATTGGGATACAATAGTAACAAACTGTTAAGACTTCTTTCAAGTCTATGCCAGATGGTCCTTCTTATGCCTGATGGGCTATCAATTCCCGACCATGAGGGCTAAAAATCCCTGCTTTATGAGCAATCAAAATGTTTAAATAATTGAATATTATTTGCTGTCAAGAAGGATGCAATTAGGTTGCATTGACTTGAATAGTTCTATAAATTTAAGTGCTTTATGAGCGAAAGTCTACATGGGTTTAATGCTACTGAAATACCTAATCGACCGAACCCTTACAAAATTAATTTTTGCTTATAATATAAAATCATTTTAAGTGGGCTCATGACTCGATACATAACATGATTGGAAATTTTCGAATTCCTGGTCTTGGTCGTGGTCTTTCCTCTGGGACTGGGTCGTGTGACCAACCACCCTCCCAAGTCTCTCTGTGCTGAGTACCACCACTTGGTTTCGAGGAAAAGGCTCTTAAATCTCCCATTGAGGCCAGGGTATCGACGGAGTAGGTGCGTTCGACTGCTCCCAGAGGTCTCTCTGGCTCCACAATCTCGGTGATAGTAGCGGTGGAAACGGGCCTTATCTCCCTGATCAGAGTCCTCATTGGGATGTGCACCTCTCGTATTGCTTGATGCTCTGAATGCCTTGGTGTTGCCCTTTCTGGTGAAGGCGTCCTAGTTGCCTGTCTGCGAGGGGTCTTTCGTCTGCTCTTGGTACCTGAACATGCCTTAATTCCCCCACACAACATAACGATCTTTGACCATAGTGAGAATTTCCATACGAACCCAGCAATTATTCCCAACGTATCTAAGGCAATTCCCGCTAGTCCTAGTCCATTCTCTATCCTAATTACCCGTCTATCGGCAATTCTTTGTCGACTTAGGGCTTTGGCCCTGTTAATAATGACCTGCAGTCCTACACTGTCTTTTCCCATACTGCCTTCGTCATTCGGTCCAGTCTGTACGGTTGGAGAGAGAGTAACGTCATCGAGCATTTCTGATAGATTGCCCTCCCCGAGTCCACGCACAGTTTCATTTATCAAGGCTGGGATGTTTATCATAGCCTTGTTCGCGAATTTGATCTCAATGTTGGATGTTATTTCGGTGAACGGGGTAAGGGTCACTTGTCGCGATCGGGCTTCAGACTCCGCTGAGAGGGTCAGTTTTCCTGCTCCCGAAATGCTAATGGTAGCAGGTGCCTATCGCAAGCAACTCACTCTCAGTTCGTCCTCCGTCACGACGGAGGAAACCCACGTGTTGGATTGCCCGATTTGCATCCAATACGTCTGAGCCATCGATTTCACCCGTACATCGCATATTTCGGA
Source organism: Diachasma alloeum (assembly GCF_001412515.2). Classification (NCBI taxonomy): domain Eukaryota; kingdom Metazoa; phylum Arthropoda; class Insecta; order Hymenoptera; family Braconidae; genus Diachasma; species Diachasma alloeum. The sequence goes on along the minus strand of NW_021680471.1, from coordinate 146,162 downwards.
ACCTGGGATTGATGACCAATTGTACTTCACAATCCCCGTTATTATTGACCTCATACATTGGTTGCGTATTTTTGCATAAGAGTTCCATCGATTCTCTTTTGCACCGTTTGACATCTACGTTACTCAACTTAAAATACGTATTGGCTCGCTCCGAAATAGCGGTGTAGGGATGACTGGGTGTTATGAAGGCAACTAAGAGTGTAGTCGTGTTGCCGATTCTAATGGGTAGGGTTATATGTTTATATACCGTGTACTTTGTTAGCTCGACCAAGGGTATTGTCAGTATAAAAACTACAATGTTCTGAGGTGACATGATTGATGGATGCAATTGGCCTCGTTTTGCGAACAATATTGCATTTATAAGTATTTGGGTTTGCACCTCATATTCGCTCAATTGCGTACTGAATATCGCTAGCACAACCCCTATTTCTTCGTTTCGCTTTATTATATCGATTTGTGGAATTATTTCATTTACCGAATTTTGGGTCGTCTCTTTTAACCTAACGATCGTTTCGTCTATCGTTCTCAATTTTGAGTGGATTGTCTCGAATTCCGACCGAATAATGTGCGTCTTGTTCGCTAAGAGTGTTAATGTTTCCCTACTTGTATTCTGTAATTGTTCAATATATTTGTTGTAATATTCGGCGTCGTCCTCATCCACTATGCCGAAAAGTATTTTACTAATTTTTTCTACGAAGCCCAGAACTGCGCGTTTCTTTCGCTCGTTATTTTCCGACATTAGGTCCCTCATTTGCTTGTGGATGCCGTTGAATGCATTAATTCGATTTAATGCCTGGCTCAATTGTGCCCCGAAGTTGCAATTGTTTTCTTGTGCGAGAAGTACATATATATTTTTTTCTTACTGGGGATCCTACCCTCGGGGATGAAATCATCGACGATCACGACTGGTATGAATACGTCGAGTGGGTACGTGGGGATGTTTAGGTAAGCCCGTCTCTCCATTTATTATTTTCCATAATAAAGGAAACGCCATACTTGTACCCTCTCGGCATTTTTTTGAAAAAACATTGAGAGTTATGCTTGAGTATAACCTCCTGTTTTTCTGTCTAGGGCCCGTTTCCCTGACTTCGACGATGGCGGATCGTGTGTCACCATGAAAGAGGGGTGTCAACTTTCCTTCTCAACGGATTTCTCTCTCTTTTGTACTTTCGATGTTTCGTAGTTAGAATAAGAGAAAATATAAAGGTTGAGAAGAGATAAAAAGTTGTGTTATTTCTCTTCTCCCTTTTCGTGGTCCCTGGGNCTCTCCTGTTTCGAAAGGTATTTCTTTCACCCTTTTGTCGTAATATTTTTTTGACTTCTTCGATTTTATTAAATTTACTCGAGCTTTATCGCGTACTCTTCTCAACCCTTCCGTCAATTCTTGGAATAATGCTCGATACGGTTTACCCAGTATTCCCTCGAGTGATCTCGCTGATGGTATCCGCGGTTTTACCCCAAAAACTAACTGATGAGGCGTGTAACCCGTGCTTTCGTGAATGCTACTATTATACCCGAACATCGCCATATCTATCCATTTATCCCAATCCCCACTATCTCCGATCTAAGTTTTTAGGAATTCAGTCAAGACGTGGTGACTGCGCTCGACAGATCCATTAGATTGAGGGTGGTACGCGGTTGTCAAGCATTGGCGAATCCGAAATAGTTTACAAAATTCGACCGTGATTACGCACGTAAAATTCGTAACTCTGTCCAATAAGATTGCTTGGGGTGCGCCGAAAGTGCATATTAGTCTGCGTGTAAGGGCGCGCGCTACGTCTTCCGCTCTCTCCGTTCTCAGCGGTACGGCAATGGCGTATTTAGTCAGGCAGTCCTGCATGGTCAATAAATATGCATATCCTCTATTGCTCCTCCCTGAAAGCTCATAGATATCCATGGATACTTTCTCAAATGCATCTATCGGTGTGTCGGTGATGATCATCGGATGGCGAGCTTTTTCCCTTGTCAGTTTTTTTCGTTGGCATACCTGACAGAAATTCACATAATCTCTGACTGTTTCGGCCATATTTTTCCAATAATATTGAAGTCCCAAGTACAAGGTCTTTGTTATGCCCTTGTGTCCTCCTATCGCTGATGTATGTTTTTCCTCTACAATTGAAATCCGATCTTCCTCTACTAGTACTTCGAGTAATCGTGCGCATAACACTAATCGTGTGTTGGTTCCTCTTAGTCTTTCTTTTAGTCTTGTTCGGATGGCTTTCCTCGATCTCTCTGTTAAGGAGTCAGAGTCGTGGGTCATCCTTATGTTTGGCAGATTTTCGGTGATTACGAATTCGAGGAAAGATTCGAGGGCTCTTCTAGTATTTTCTTCCAGGACGTCCTGCTTCTGAATCGTCCTTGATGACGAGTCCAAATCCGATTCTTCCGGCTTTTTCGAGCCTAATGACCTCTTCTTTTTGATGGACCTGAGAAGTCAGCTGTTCCCGTTATACCCAGTCTTTCTCGACTAATACCCTGAGGCAGGCGTTGTCCAATTCTCCAGTTGCTGGGAGAAAAAAATGCAAAATTCTCCTTCGCTTCCGTTAAATGTGTTCGGGAGTATTCACCATTTTCATCGCCTTCCTCTTCTGAAAACTGATACTCTGGTGGATCTTCGTTGGGTGGGGGGAGTCTTCTCCCTCGCTGTTATCAGCGTCCGTCGGTGGTTCCCATGCATCGAAGTTTATGTCATCCAGTGGTTCTCCGTGTTGGCCACTTTCATCGGTTTCTTTCTTTCTTTCCCCTGTGCCGGTTTCCTCTTCGCTGTAATGCACTGGGTCATTGCCTGCATCATCTGATCCTGCTGTTGCTACTGGGCTCCCTTGGACCATTTCCTCTTCGTCCGATGAGTGTAGTGGGTCTTGGGTGGGGTCAAACATACTTCCGGTTTCATTTACGGGCTCGGAAGCTTCGTCTCCAGAATGTGTCTCATAGGGTAGCCATGGAGGTTGTGTGTTTCTTTTTTGTCTTTTAGGGGTATTTTCTTCCTCCTCTGTAGTTATTTCTTCCAGAGGAATTTTTCGTGGACGTCCTCGCTTCCTTTTCTCAGCGAGTATTTTTTGGAGCGGTCCTCACTTCATTTTCTCGACAGGAAATTTTCGGGGCCGTCCTCGCTTTTTTTTCGTCTGTGGTTTCTCCTGAACCTCTACGTTGTCATTACGGTTATCCTGAGGATTGTTTTGAGAGATGACGTCTCTCCTTTCGGCAGAACTTGTTGGTGTTATCCCGTCTCTTTCGGGTATTTGCAGGGGTCTCCTTTTGGTTACCGCTGCCTCTTGCGGTTCCTGGTTTACCGACACTACTCGGCATTTGGACACATCTCTGTCGGTGTTTCCCCTTTTTATTTTTATCACGTCGGGGAATATCACAGCAGTTATTACGTGCGGTCCCACTATTTGGTATGGTGAGACATTCTTGTACCATACCAAATCGCCGACGTCGATTTCTAGATAATCGTTCGTTAAGTCTATTGTTAATTTAGTAGGGTCCAAATCCGGGGGGGGGATCGTTTACTGTTACGATTCATTCCTCCCTTACAATGTCCGGTCTCGTGCTTCGCATGACTTAAACCTTGTTATCGGGCCAGATCATTTCGACCACGCATGGACCTATCCTTTCGCCGCTTGGTATGATGACATACCATATAGCGTCTCTAATTTCCGCCTTCTTTCTCTGTGGATTTATTTTGCCGATTACGGCGGCGTTTTGCTCCCGAGTGATTTCATTAGCCTCGTCAGGTATCGGGTTTCGAGATAGCGCGTCCGCGTTGAGATTTAATTTTCCCGGTTTATATTTAATGTCATAGTCATACTCTTCTAATTTGTTCGCCCAGCGACGTAATTGGGCCCCCGGATCTTCGGTGGACCTCAGCCACACGAGTGGCTGATGGTCAGTTACCAGTGTAAATTTTCTCCCATAAATATACGGCCGAAATTGTCTTATCGCAAAAATAATTGCGAGAAGTTCCTTTTTTGTTGTTGTGTAGTTTCGTTCAGGTTGCGTCATCACTCTTGACGCATAGCTTATGGGCAAGTCTTCGCCTATCTTGCCCTGGCTAAGAATCGCTCCGACCGCGTAATCTGATACGTCGGTTGTAACGACGAACGGCTGAGAGAAATCCGGGTGCCTCAAAATTGGATATGACATTATTTCTCGCGTTATTGAATTGAGTGAGTTTTCCTGTTCTTCTCCCCATACAAAAGGAGTATCCTCCTTTAACAGTTTTGTAAGTGGGCGCGCTTTCACCGCAAAATTTTCGATAAATTTGCGATAGTATCCCGCTAATCCATTAAACTGTCTAATACCTTTCTTGTCTTTCGGCCTTGGGTATTTCAAAATTGGATCAATCGTTTTGGGGTTGGGCCTTATTCCTTCTTCGGTTATGCAATGACCTAAGAAAGTCACCTCTTCTCTCAAAAATTCGTATTTAGACGGCTGCAGGCTCATTTGTACTTTATGGAGTCTATATACAAATAATTTGTATTTTTCCCTGTGATCTTCGAGGGTTTTCCCATAGACTACAATGTCATCCATATACACAAATAAACCTGCACCCTGTAATCGTGACAGAACGACGTCCATTGCCCTTTGAAAGGCTGGTAGGCCCTTTGCAATTCCCATTGGGATTCCAGTGTAGTGAAAGTGCCCCCTTGGAGTTGAGAACGCGGTTTTGGGGCGACTTTCAAGCGCTAACGGAATTTGATGGAACCGTGACACTAGATCGAATGTTGAGAAATACCGCATTCTCCCTAATTGACCGAGGATGTCCGTTATATTCGGCAAAGGGTACGCGTAACTTTATGAGATTTACGTCAGCCCCCGTATCCACAAGAAATTGACCTCTCCCCGCTTTCATTCTATTAACTTTTAAATGAATTTGAGTGGGGGGTACATCCATTACGCCGAAATTTACATGGGCTGTCTTATATATTGTGTTCTGCGCGCTTGACTCGCCCATGTCCCCGAGTCCTGGATCGCGCAGTTTCTCCGGACTCACTTCTAGTTTAAATTTTGAGAGGGGCCGGTGACAGCACTTGGTTCTGTCTGTTGTCCCTCTCCCTTGGTTTCGCTAGAAGTCGCGTTTCTTGGGGGTTGTTGTTTTATTTGATGTGCTGGGGTTCTGCAATCGCGTGCAGTGTCCGGGCTTACCACACCGATAGCAGCCGTTATCGTTGGTGATCGGTTTCTTTCCCCGCTTATCATATTGTTTCCCGTCTTCGTACTCTGGCTTGCCTTTGGCGTTGCCAGAGCCGCGTTTCTGTCCGTCGGCTTTTGCTAAAGTCGTGGCCTTAATGCTCATTTTCCTCAAATCAGCCTCAAGAGCGTCGTCATCGATTGATTCGACCCAACCCCCTCGGTGCATTTCCCAAAAAAAATTTTGACCCCAAGTATTTGCGTTGGATAATTACCCTTTATTTATCCCGAAGACTTGGTGGAATTGATTTTCAAAAACTAATGAAAAATTTCCTAACTAGGGCACCGGTAAAATTTCAAATAAGGATCAACCCCCAACCCCCTCGGTGCATTTCCCAAAAACAATTTTGACTCCAAGTGTTTGGGTTGGATAATTACCCTTTATTTACTCCGAAGACTGTAAAGGACATTTTCGTATGGGGGTTAAAAATGCCTATTACCTTCGCCCTTCTTCCCCTTCATCTAGTTAAACTCAAAAATGCAAAAATCTATGGGCGCCAGGTAATTTTTTGCCGGAATTACCAAACCGGATGAATCTACAAAACCAATTGTAATTGATTCCAAAACCTCAAAAATTTACTCAAAAAGGGAGAAAACTAGATTTGGGGGGGAAAGGTAACGGTCCTTGGTTCGCTCAGTGTGCTAGGTTGTGGAGAGAGCGGTGGATTTCACGTGGAGACGGATATTGGGTGGCCAAAACTACAAAAAAGGAAGAGAAATCAACATCGTTCTTACGTGTTTCACTATTGAAATATGAAGAATTAATAATATACATGATTTTCTCTTCGCATTGATCTCACCAAAAAAAAAAGGATTCTTAACAATACTGATTAAGTAGCAATAATGAAAAAAAAAATTAAATTGGAAATAATCATTTGAATTCTCTTATATAATACAAAAGTAATATTTGGTCGATTAACTCGACCACCAGTGAGGTCATCAAATTCGTCATACCACAATGTATACGAAAAATTATCGATTAATCCCGAAATACTCGAGAATGTCGAGAATTGAAGGGAAAGGTATGCGAATCCCCGTGAGAGTGAGAGAGAGAAAAATTTAAACCCAGCGATATACGTATAGCGTATTGTGGGAACCTAAAAACTCCCTAAAACTAAACTCGCCGTAGCGGAAATTCGGTAGAGTGAATTTTCAAAAAACCATAGCCAACTTACTTGGAAAAGTTTAGCGAAGCCCACGAAACCAAAATCATAATTTTGGGGTTATTGGGAGCCACTCGAGATTGAGTTATATCCGGAGGGAAATTTAAACGGGGAACGCTTACGGAAGCGATAGCCACCTCTTGTCGGCGCGTTAGAGGGGGGTGACCGCGAGGGGAAAAACTCTACGCAATTTATACGTAGGAAAAATAGGGCTACTCCTCGCCATAGGAGCGAGGGAGAAGGAAATAACCCACGTCGGAAATCGTTCGATTTCGACTGGGAAAAGATGCCAACATTTCACTACGCATAGATACGCTCGCTGAACCCGTAAATTATCTCACGAGATGATTGGGATAAACCGGAAGGGGGAGAACTCGGTACCGACCCGATTTGGGTGGAATATCCGATCCAAAATCGGAAGGGCCCGTGGATAAATATCCGGGGTAAGGGATAATGCCCAAAAAAAGTGCCAAATTCGGACCAACAAATATGAATAAAGGGGGGGTGATCAACCACTGCACGTGGCTGAGGGCCACGCGAGGGATACTGCCATAAAGGGGAAACGACGCCATTCGAAAATGGCTCGAAATTAGGGGAAAAATACCAGAAAACTCACGGTTTTTCGGTTTTTGAGGGTCCTCTTCCCTTTTCGGACCATCCTGGATCCTTACAGCTTCTTTTAAGGCACAAGAATCCGTACAGACACGATTACGTCGTGTGGGCACACACAGAAATTCACACCGGACCAGGGGGGTCGAGCTCAAATGGGAAAAATTAGAGCTCGTTTCGCAAGAACTGTCTACTAGGTGCGCTGTTGTCAGTAGAATGAGTTGAGGAGGGGGTGAAAGACGGAAGTTACTGTCGCGGCGGTATCGACTTCAAACGATACATAGAGACAACATTTTCGGTTTCCAGGGAAAAGCCATTCGCTTTCAGGATCTCATGGCCATTGAATTCAACGAGTAAGAAATCCTGAAAACAAGTCCCTTCGCCGTCGATTCTAAGAATGTTTGCCTGGAAATTAGATCTAAAAAGTCAGATGTTCAATAGCTTTTAAATTAAACTAAGAATGATTGTGCTTAGTTTCGCTATTACTTGTCCTAACTTCGAGGAAATTCTCATTCTCGATTTTCGTTCTCAAAACTGTGTTTCCAAAATTAATCTATTCATATTCTGAAAAAAATAAATCACAGAATTGGTCTTGCCGTTTTGGGCTATCTGGAGTGGTGGATCGGATGATGAGTACAGAATAGTCGATGAGGTAGAATGGAGTGGGGATGAATGTGAGGAAATTTTTAATTAAAAATAAATCCAACAACAATGACTGTTTTTTCGGAATGGTTCTGTCTTCCTTGCGTATAATTTTCTCAATATTTCTGCCCGCAGTTACATGGTGTATTATCATTCTTAAGGAAATGTTGAGTTAAAGATAAATATAACAACAATTAACGCTTTCGGAAATGTTCTCTCTTTCTTGCGTATAATTTTTTCGAAATCTTCGCACTTAGTCACATTATATATCGCCATACTTAGAGCTAACGATACTTATTGAATAACATTAGTATTAGCTAACATATTAGTATTAAATAACATTTTTTTTCTTTAGTTTCAAAGTGCACACGAGCCTTATATAATAAAATCACATAAATTTGGGTATTTTTGGCCATTCAACATCACATTTAGTTACTTTGTTTTATCACAGTCTTAATTGCGTAGTTTCTTTACGAGTTCTTATTATTTATTATTGTTTCGTATTTTGTCAGCTTGTTTTATTGCACACATGAATTGAAGTAATTTGTCAATCAGGTTGAGAATTATGTGAGGCTTCTAATTGCATAATTGTGAGATCCAATTCTATCAAACCATTCACTCAATTCTATTTAGTTGAAGAGAAATATGAATCAATTATACCTGATGGGTTTATATTTTCTTGTTGCTCTGGAGGCCCTGGATTTTCCACAATCACACTGCCCTGCGCTTGGTTTTGGTTATGAGGAGACTCATCAGAAGGCTGTGGGCTCTCCATCATGTGATGTTCAGACACTCTATCGTGTTCATCTATAACAATACTCTTACCACATTCTAAACTGAGTGCTGGTGCTATTGGAGATTGTGTATTTTCTCTGAATGCAGAAAATTAAATCAACAATTAGTATTGATCCTAATTCATTGAAATGTTCAAGATTCTCCACAGAACTTGCAGAAACATACCTTCAGCAGGTGTGGGCCAATATTTAGGATCAAAATTCAGGATCATCGATTCCTCTGGAGAGGAATTCTCTTGGATAAAACTCGACACATCTATACTCTCTGTGAGAAGGGAACAAATATTTATGAAATGACATTTTTCACCAAATAAAGTATTCGAAAGTCTCAGAAGAAAACACAAGCTCCTCTTCTGTATAACAAATCTGTGCATACCTGGCAGATACAATGTTGGAACAGCAGTGTTGGATAATTTTTTCGCTAGAAAATATTTATCTTCGAAATGCACTTCACAAATTTTTTTTCGACCAAGTTGATCGATTCGAAGCTTCAGCAATTTTTCATTCCCAGCAACCGACAGCCAAATTCTTAATTTATCGTCAGTTTTTGGGAATTTGAAAAAACGTTCTGCACTTGCTGTACACCCTTGCACACTGCACATAGTCATGATGGTACTGAAAATGAGTAAAAAATCGGGTTACAATATAGATAGCTTAATTTCGATTGCCAGAATAGATCTAACTATGAATGGAACGAATTGACTTCATTTTCCGGACTTTGAATATGTCTTATATATCTTCATATTTCATTTTTTGAAATTTACTTACCGTGAGTCATTAATACACAGGTTATGGATAATTCCTCTCCCCTTTTTATCGTCGAATAGATATTTTTTATTGTTTTAATTTTGCCTTTCACAGAGTCACACGCACTGCCATAGTTGCACTTTGCACAGTTGAATGTGTCATAAACAAATATGGCGTCAGCGTCGCTTCCTATTTTCCCCGTACCCCACACCATTCGCAGCAGCGCCCCAAGCGTTCGGTTTCGGCGAATCTCGATCTGAGCAAATAACATTGGAGCTCGGCCCCCTGCACGCGACTAGTGGTTTGGGCCAGTCAACGCGGAAGTAACTGCCCCGGGGTCAGTGTCACGGGCACTAAACGTAGCGCAAATTCCGGCCAACAGAGGCGGGCTCTGATTGGCGGAGATTTTAGCACATCAAGCCGGGGGTTTGATGGCGCCACCGAATGCTTTCGGGAAATTCAAACGCGAAAAAATACTCAACTCTAATTATCCTATATGTAACTTTATAAAATAGACTAATGATTAATTTGGGCCGAACTGGTGGACGCTCGGAAAATTACCGTGGATTTTTGGCGTTTCCTACGGGTCGGGTCTCCTGGATTCACGGGGTTAAAAGACCGATACTTCTAACTAATTCTCTTGACTTTCCAAAACTCTAAGCAGCCTGGTAATTCACGGGATACAAGGGTTGCACTTCTTCCACGTGACCTTCCACCGAAAAACTGAAACGTAACCAGTTAACCACCGTAAAATCCATCATAATTTGGAGCGCCGGCATTTCAGCCGGACCTAAATGATTTACCGTAAGATTAACAATAGGGTGGTTCCCATAAAGGTTATCGGATGACTCTAAAATTTGGCCCTTCTTCACGATAACCCTATGGGCCCTCAAAAACGCGTAATTTCAGATCTTTATTAGTCAAAAACGAAACGAAACCGCAAAATTACTAAACGGAAGCGCGAAGCAACGAAAAATAACTCCGCTTAAATGAAAAAACACGACTCGATTATCCCAGGGATAATCGGAAAAATGACCACACCGGAGTGGCAAGCAAAACCCTAATTTCTCTTTCTCTCTTTCTACTCACGATCCGTTTCCGAATGTCGCCGGAGGTGGATGTTCTCAGGTCCTGGTGGTGTCTCTAACGAACATCACCACATGTTCGTTACAAGACTCAGCAGAATTGATTTTCAAAAATTAATTAAATTCCCTACATAGGGCACCGGGAAAATTCTTAATGGGGATCAACCCCCAATCCCCCCGGTGCATTTTCCAAAAAAAAATTTGACCCCAAATGTTTGCGTTGGATTATTACCTTTTTTTCCCCCGAAGACTTGGTGAAATTGATTTTCAAAAATTAATGAAAAATTCCCTAATTAGGGCACCGGTGCAATTATAAATGGAGATCAACCTCCCACCCCGTCGGTGCATTTTCCAAAAAAAAATTTAACCCCCAGTGTTTGTGTTGGATAATTACACTTTATTTATCCCGAAGACTTGGTGGAATTGATTTTCAAGAACTAATGAAAAATTCCCTAATTAGGGCACCGGTAAAATTCCAAATGAGGATCAACCCCCAACCCCCTCGGTGCATTTCCCAAAAACAATTTTGATCCCAAGTGTTTGCGTTGGATAATTACCCTTTATTTACTCCGAAGACTCGGCAGAATTGATTTTCAAAAATTAATTAAAAATTCCCTACATAGGGCACCGGGAAAATTCTTAATGGGGATCAACCCTCAATCCCCCCGGTGCATTTTCCAAAAAAAAATTTGACCCCAAATGTTTGCGTTGGATTATTACCCTTTTTTCCCCCGAAGACTTGGTGAAATTGATTTTCAAAAATTACTGAAAAATTTCCTAATTAGGGCACCGGTAAAATTATAAATGGAGATCAACCTCCAACCCCGTCGGTGCATGTTCCAAAAAAAATTTAACCCCAAGTATTTGCGTTGGATAATTACCCTTTATTTATCCCGAAGACTTGGTGGAATTGATTTTCAAAAATTAATGAAAAATTCCCTAGTTAGGGCACCGGTAAAATTTCTAATGTGGATTAACCCCCAACCCCCTCGGTGCATTTCCCAAAAATATTTTTGACCCCAAGTGTTTACGTTGGATAATTACCCTTTATTTACTCCGGAGACTCGGTGGAATTGATTTTCAAACATTAATTAAAAATTGCCTACTTAGGGCACCCGGCAAATTCTTAGTGGGGATCAACTCCCGACCCCCCCGGTGCATTTTCCGAAAAAAAATTTGACCTCAAGTGTTTGCAGTGAATTATTACCCTTTTTTCCCCCGAAGACTTGGTGAAATTAATTTTCAAAAATTAATTAAAAATTTCCTACTTAGGGCACCGGTGAAATTCTTAATGGAGATCAACCCCCAACCCCCTCGGTGCTTTAAAAAAAAAAATTTAACCCCAAGTGTTTGCGTTGGATAATTACCCTTTATTCATCCCGAAGACTTGGTGGAATTGATTTTCAAAAATTAATGAAAAATTCCCTAATTAAGGCACCGGTAAAATTCCAAATGGGGATCAACTCCCAACCCCCCGGTGCCTTTTCCAAAAAAAAATTTGACCCTAAGTATTTGCTTTTGATTATAATTCTTTTTTTTTCACTCGGATTTGTACAAATCAATTAGAAATCCCCTACTGAGTGCACCGATATATCTCCCCTCCATTAGTCTCCCCCCACCCTCAGGTACAAATAGACAATATCTTTAATTTTTCACGGCTTTGTTTTGTATGAATTTTTTATACTTTAACGAGATGGGAGCATACAGTGAGTGGCGGTAATGGGGGCCGTAGAGTCCACCACCACATCTCCCGCTACGGCCTTCCGCTAGTTTCAACGTCATGAAACTTCAAAATTTTCAAATTCGAAATTTTTCCAACTTCTAATTTTTCCGACTTTAAAAATTGCCTACTTCGAAATTTTCCCTCCGACGGCAAACCAAAGGCAGGGGTATGCTTTTACCAGCCCATAACACGACTCTTCAATATCATTGTCCAGAAAACACGACATGAAAAACGATTTGAAAAAATTTGCTTCATATGTCCCTTTAAGGGACGTATGTATAACTTCTCAACGAAATTTGAAATTTGAAACTTGAAATTTGAAGTTTTAAATTCGGCAAGTTGTAATTTGCAGAAACTGAAACGTTTCGGAATAAATTTCAACTTCCCGAATTTCAAATTTCAATTTTTTTTCTTCTGTTATATTGCCATTTTTCATTGCAGTATTATAAATATTTATGATAAATTTTTTTGCGTTAATCTGCTTCTCCTAAGTCTAATCATATTCAATTTGAAATTGATTCACTTTCATTTTGTGACCTTCAATTGAAAATCGAATTGTGATTTCATTTGGAGCCAGTGAAGTTGTTTGTTTGCCTATGGAAAAAATCTTCATTTTTTTTCCATAGGTTAGGGTGTGATTGCTCCAAACCAAAAAGATTTAATGAAATCTTAAGCTTTCATTCCCCTTTAATTAAGGATTTCGTTGAAAAGGTTGGGTGCTATCGGCTCTTTAGGGGGCGCAAAATTTAATTTTTTTGTCCATGAATCTGCACGAAATATAATTAGTTTAATGCTTTCTATATTATATTTTCCTAACAGGAATTAATATTTAATACATAACAACTCATTTTATTTGATGTAAATTAATGGTAAATGTTGAATGGTTGTGTTTCACTGCGAAAGGCGAAGGTTGGAGCCGTAGCACTAATTTTAAAGGGGGAAATGAATGATAATATTTTCTATTAATCGAAAATTAACATCGATAGAATCTTAACGCATTGTTACATCAAGACGTCTACTTTATGTTACATTGAAATTTATAGAAAACGTTAAATGGCTGCACCTCACTAGGAGAGGCGTTGGTTGGAGCCTTCTCCACGAAAATTCAATGTCTTTTTTTTGTCTTTTCTGACTTGTCACGCAGTATGAGTAAAACAACCAAACATGAAATATAATATGTGACCTTTCAATATTTAATTAGTATTATTTCCTAAAAGGGGGATTTAGGGCAATTAAATAATGAGGACAAATGAGGGATAAAATTAACTGAATATCTATATTTCTATTAATTTACATAATAGATCGTCGTAAGATGCTTGAAATGCCTTTTACTTGGATCTAGGGTTATGGGTAAGGCCAGGCAACTTTTGTACACGTAAAAAAGGGAGTGACTCTAATGCAGAAAAAGGGGAGAAGCTAGTCGTGTCGAGGGAATGCAACTAAATATAAGAAGAATAACTAAATGGGGAAGAAACAAAAGAGTGTAGGCTCACCGTTGGGGGGTATGAAGGGTAATTTGTGGGGTCAAGAGGGAAAATGAGGGGGGTAACTCGTACTCACGATGGGACTTCACTCTGGCGAACACGTGGAATTCCACCGGCGCCTTGCACTCCTTCAAAATACCAGGGCGTTTTCCTGGAGAGCCTCCTTTCCACCTCGGGGTTTCCTGGGCACCAATACTAGAGCTGGGATGAGCTCGATGTATCAAAAGTCCTCTTTTTATCCGCCAAATGACTTCCGGGCGAATTTCACTGTATTCACAATTACTACTTTCGGGGCACGTGGCGACTCACGGGGCAGCTAATGCACGAGTGACGGTCTTTTCTTTTCCTTCGCGATTCGTGGGGGTTTGTCAGGTGTCGATGTCCTTAGGGTTTTAATTCGGGAGCAATCGGGGCCAATCAGCACGGGTGAGTGGTGACGATGACCACAATTCAGGGATGTCTCGCAAGGGATTATTGCAGGTGTTGAATATTCAGGGGTCTAGTATGAGGAATTTCCAGGAGGCGATGGCTTCTCCAATTGATCGGGTGGGGCCGGAACTGATGTCTTCCTTCGGCTGATGCTTCGCGATGTCCAGAGGCGGGGAAGAGGGGCGATGAGGGGACAAGTCTGGGGAAGGGGTATCCAACGGTGGCGGGATTTACCTTTTAGGGGGCAGTGTGTAGTGGGAAAAAATATGTAGGAAAATAATAAAAAATAAATGAATATGCCTCGTCACAAATAGTATCTTCTATCGCTTCAGAACTTTCGAGTAAATGAAACAATGCCCACGGATGCCCATCGTGACAAAGATGTTGTTCGGTACGCGGCTAGGAGAAACTTTCCTAATGAACATGAGATTACATAATCATATGAGGCCCCATGTGACGCTATATCAGCCCTATATAACCCTATATGACTCACATATGACCCCCACATGACCCCTTATGACCTTATAAGATCCCGTATTAACTCCATATAATCACCATATGACCCCAAGATGAACTCCATATAACCACACTTAATCACGATTTTGCCAAACTTTACTCAGGCGATAGTCGGAACCCTGGTGAATCAGTGGCCACATAACTACCACGCTATTGCGTGGTAGTTGCGTGGAAGTTTTTTTAGCCCTAAAAAGCATGAAAATTAATGAAATAAACTTTCCCAAATTAATTAAAAATTAAATGATGATGAATTAGTTGAAATTCGTGACCTCCAGTCTATTGTTTTGCCATTTAAAAACTTTAAAAATAATGAATTCTATCCTCGCGGCGATTTTACTCCCTCACGGCTTGCGGCCAACTCGGAAGCTTCATATCACAATTTGCCCTGTCGGTAACAGCAAAATGACAAATTATGATGAAGAAGCAGAGCCGTATAGGGATTCCAAATTTAGGGTGCCTAATGGGGCCCTCCCCCGATAAAAGTAAATTTTGAATGAAATTTCAAGGAGGGGGGTGTCCATTTGAAAAATAGGGAACAAATCCATTTTGCCCCATTTGTTTTTTTTTCTCACTGAATCAAGGGGGGCGAGGGAGTGAAAGTTTGGAAAATGAGTAACAAACCCATTTTACCCCATTTGTTTTTTTTTAATGAAGAAAAGGACTGGTGGGCGGGGAGGGGGGTGAATTCGGTGCATTAGTAATCCACCCATTTTACCCCATTGGTGTTTTTTGTCAACGACTAAAGGGGAGGTGGGGGGAGTGACAATTTGTCAAATTCCTAAGAAACCCATTTTGGGCAAATTTGTTTATTTTTCTCAATGACTGAATGTGAGCCGCGGGAGGGGGGGGAGTGTCAACTTGGAAAATAAGTTAAACCCATTTTGACCCAATTCTTTTCGAGCTGGCCCACCCGGGTTTGGTGGATGAGCTCGAACCGATGGCATAAAGGTTCGCATGTTAAGGGTGAAACCACAGGGGTCACAGGGCGCATTTTAAGGGTGAAATCGTATGGTTGAAACAATATAGGTTATCTCAGAATCAATATTTTTATAACTCATTGTTAGAGGATTTATAATGACGGCCACTGTCATTAACAACCAAACACGTATGAAAAATTCCTATAGGATTTCCTATAGGAAATCCTGTATGAAATCCTATAGGAATCCTATAAGATTCCTATAGGAAATCCTATGGAGAATTCTAACATTTCCTATAGGATTTATTCCTATAGGATTTCCTATGGGATTTCCTATAGTATTTGTTTTTTTAATAGAAAATGGGAGGTTTATAAGATTTCCTATAGAATTTCCTATAAATTTTTTTAAAATAGAAAATCGGAACTTTATAGAATTTTCTATAGGATTTTGGTTTTAATAGAATATCGGAGGTTTATAGGATTTCCTATAGCATTTCCTATAGGATTTTTAAAAAAGTAGAACATTGGTGGTTTATAGGATTTCCTATAGCATTTCTTTTTTAATAGAACATCGAAGGTTTATAACTGTCAAGGGTAAATTATCAAGAGTCAATTGTCAAGGGTAAATTATCAATAGTCAATTGTCAAGGGTGAATTATCAAGGGTGAATTATCAAGGGTGAATTGTCAAGGGTGAATTACCAAGAGTCAATTGTCAAGGGTGAATTATCAATGGTGAATTATCAAGGATGAATTTTCAAGAGTCAATTGTCAAGGGTGAATTATCAAGGGTGAAATGTCAAGAGCCAATTGTCAGGGGTGAATTGTCACGGGTGAAGTGTCAAGATTAATAAGGGTGAATTATCAAGGGTGAATTGTCAAGAGTCAATTGTCAAGGGTGACTTGCCGAGGGTGAATTGTCAAGGGTGAATTATCAAGGGTGAATTGTCAAGAGCCAATTTTCAAGAGTGAATTGTCAAGGGTGAATTGTCAAGGGTGAATTTTCAAGGGTGAATTATCAAGGGTGAATTTTCAAGAGTGAATTGCCAAGGGTGAATTGTCAAGGGTGAATTATCAAGGGTGAATTATCAAGAGTCAATTGTCAAGGGTGAATTATCAAGGGTGAATTGTCAAGTCCCAATTGTCATGGGTGAATTGTCAAGGGTCAATTATCAAGCGTCAATTATCAAGAGTGAAATATCAAGAGTCAATTAAAATTCTTGACAATTCAGCTCTTGACTGTTAATAATTCACCCGTGACAATTGACTCTTGATAATTGACTCTTGACAATTGACTCTTGTTAATTCACCCTAGACAATTCACCCTTGACAATTGACTCTTGATAATTCACCCTTGACAATTGACTCTTGATAATTCACCCTTGACAATTGACTCTTGATAATTCACCCTTGACAATTGACTCTTGATAATTCACCCTTGACAATTGACTCTTGATAATTCACCCTTGACAATTGACTCTTGATAATTCACCCTTGACAATTGACTCTTGATAATTCACCCTTGACAATTGACTCTTGATAATTCACCCTTGACAATTGACTCTTGATAATTGACTCTTGACAATTGACTCTTGTTAATTCACCCTAGACAATTCACCCTTGACAATTCACCCTTGACAATTCACCCTTGACAATTGACTTTTGATAATTCACCGTTGACAACTGATTCTTGATAATTCACCCTTGACAATTGACTCTTGATAATTGACACTTGATAATTCACCCTTGATAATTGACCCTTGGCAATTGACCCTTGATAATTGACTCTTGCTTATTGATTCCTGATAATTCACCCTTAACAATTGACTCTTGATAATTGACTCTTGACAATTCACCCTTGACAATTCACCCTTGATAATTGAATCTTGATAATTCACCCTTGACAATTCACCCTTGATAATTCACCCTTGACAATTGACTCTTGATAATTCACCCTTGATAATTCACCCTTCATAATTGACTCTTGATAATTCACCCTTGACAATTCACCCTTGATGATTCACCTTTGACAAATGACTCTGGACAATTCACCCTTGATAATTCACCCTTGACAATTGGCTCTTGACAATTCACCCTTGATAATTCACCCTTGATAATTCACCCTTGACAATTGACTCTTGATAATTCACCCTTGATTGAACTCTCGGATTAAGTACCATTACAACCACGAGACGACCGCGTAATCCTTAAAATTGTTATTCTGAATCGTTGATTATAAATTGCATGCCGTTATAGATCGATCCGACGTTTTATTCATTGATTGACCCGACTAATTCATGATTATCACTAAATCTACTATGAAGATTGAAATAAATATGAGGTATGTTTTTTTCTCTTATTATTATTATTATTGTCATTATCAATATTGATATTATTGTTAATCACAATGAAGATCAGGACAAATTATCGAATAATGCATTATCAAAATACGAGAGGCTATTCCCATTCAAATTGCGTGATACCATGATTATAAAATGCAATCGATTGCACGTGATTACGGTGATTACCACTGCCAAAAACGGTGATTACATAAATACGAATGATTACGTTGATTACAGTGAGTGATTACCGAATATTCGTAATCACTGTAACCACAGGAAGTTCTTTTCCAAATTAATGAATACATCAATTCATCAAAATCAATTATTTATTCGTTAATTTATTAAGGGGATACCCGGGTGAAATAAAAAAGTTTTTTCTCACGTGAGATGGGCATTGGAAAACTTTTGGTATGTATAGCGGTACCCTGAAAAGTGAGAAAAATGGCCGAACTCGGGGCGAAACTGGTCGAATAGCGGTAAAAATTACTATTTTTCGTTTTTTTTCATTCAAAAATGTCCCTGGACCACAATTTTCATTGATTTTCGATGAATTAGGTCTCAAAATGTTCGGAATACTCCAAGATATAAAGCTAGGGATCCGTTTTAGATTTCGATCAATAAACCCTAAGAACCATTTTTTTTTCAATCTAATTGATTATTTGTGGGCTTTTCACCATGATTCATCTATAGATTTCAAGTTTTGTTTGTAATTGGTCTATAAAAATTCAGTATTCATCATTAAGGATATTCTTTCATTAATCTAAAATTTTTCGAATTAAAAATGAAAAATGAAAAGGAAAGTGTTTTCTTAGGATCTTGGATTGATCGAAACTAGAGATGCGACGGTGTCATGTAACCCGTCATATGACGGTCACGTGCCGTCATTGACGATCATGTGCCAGCCCCCAATGACCGCCAGCTTCGTCAAAAATATTTGTCTCGTGACGATCACAATTAATCGAAAGAATATGACTGTCATTTTTTATATATATAAATGAATTTTTTTTTCATTCATTTTAATTTTCATTTATTTGTCTCTGACTCTTGTGTTATTTTGCTCTGTGGATCTCAAGTTATCGACGATTTTTCACCATCCTTCGCGTCTCATTTCGCCCCGCTCTTCCGAACAAGCTGATTGCTCATATGAATAAAATGACCGTCACAAATTGAAAAATAATTATGACTGTCATGATTCATTTGTATAGATGGTTTACACGCGGACATGAATATTTTACTTTTTTGACCGTCACCAAAAATTTGTGACCGTTATTTGTCTATAGAACATCTGTGCCGTCACATGACCGTCGTTTTTTGGTCATATGCCGCAATCTAAAAAACGACGGTCATTTTGCATCTCTAATCGAAACAGGAAAAATATTTTTTTTCGTCTCAATAAGAAAAACTTCAAATTTTCGTGAAATTAGACCGAATATTGTGACAGAAAGTTTTTAATTCCCCCCCCCCCCACTCCACCTTTATTCATTTAGAAAAGGAAAAACCAACGGGGCAAAATGGGTGGATTACTCATTTTCCAAATTCACCCCCCCCCCACTCCGCCATTATTAATTTATAAAAACAAACGAATGATAATATATATAATAATTTTCCAAACTCGCACTCCCCCTCACCACCCTTTATTCATTGAAAAAAAAAACAAATGGAAACCATTTACCAAATTCACCCCCCCCACCCGCCGCCCTTTATTCATTGAAAAAAAAACAAAAGGGGCAAAATGGGTTGATTACTAATTTACCAAATTTGTCTCCCCCTCCCGCCCCTCCCTCTCCACTCATTTTAGTTAAGAAAAAACCAACGGGTAAAATGGGTGTTTTACTCGTTTTCCAAATTCACCCTCCCCCCACCCCAACTCCACCTTTATTCATTTAGAAAATAAAAAACCGACGGCGCAAAATGGGTGGGTTACAAATTTATTAAATTCACCCCCCCCCACCTTTATTTATTTACAAAAACAAACAAATAGGATAAAATGGGTGGTTTACTCATTTACCAAACCCCCCTCCACTCCACTTTCATTCATTGAGAAAAAAAAACAAATGGGGCAAAATGGATTTATTTCCTATTTTTCAAATGGACACCCCTCTCCTGGAAATTTCATTCAAAACTTACCTTTATCGGGGGAGGGCCCCATTAGGCACCCTAAATTTGGGATCCCTATACGGCTGTGCTTCTTCATCATAATTTGCCATTTTGCTGTTACCGATAGGGCAAATTGTGATATGAAGCTTCCGAGTCGGCCGCAAGCCGTGAGGGAGTAAAATCGCCGTGAGGATAAAATTCATTATTTTTAAAATTTTTAAATGGCAAAACAATTGACTGGAGGTCACGAATTTCAACTAATTTGTCATCATTTAATTTTTAATTAATTTTGGAAAGTTTATTTCATTAATTTTCATGCTTTTTGGGGCTAAACAAATTTCCACGCAACTACCATGCAACAGTGTGGTCCCTGAATCGCCAGGGAATATAATCAAGACTTAACCCGGCCATGATTAATTGAAGAGTTAGTCAGGACGATAAATAAATGATGCATATGGATGATTACTGAAAATTCTTTACATAAAAAGCTTATATCGCTATTAGACAACTTGGTAAATAGTCATGCTTTTTTTCACCATCTTTCTACTTCATCGAAAAGACATCGAAATAAAATTTTTGAGTGGTAATTTCAATGGTATAGCTTTTGGTTTTTCCAATTTATCCCGAAAAATATTTTAAAAAATCTCACAATCAATGTACTGTAACTTAACAATGAATCGTGCGATTCCCATCATATTTTGATAGAATCAAGGGGCTATCGATACAATTTTTTCAAGCTATGATTCATTTCATTTCGATAATAATTTTTGGACTGATCGTCGAAAAACTATATTTTTTTTCAATGCCAATATTTCGAAAACTGAATAATTGAACTTTAACGAGTGTCCATGGATACAGCTTACTGAAGTCTGTATCCATGAAGAAAATCATGAAATTCCATTCAGCCTCTACAGAGATAATTGCAAATGAAAAAATTGAAAAAGAGTACACGCACATACATACATACATACATACAGGCACCATCTAAAAATCGCATATTCGGACTTTTTCGACCATATTTAGTTACCCTAACACAACAAATTGGAAACTTGAATTTGAACGATTACAAAGCTTCCATTCGGAAGCAAAAAGAAAACAATAACGCGAACATGTGTGACAGTTCATGAGCGTTTACAGGAGATGTTCAATATTCCCACCATTAACTTGCAGGCACAACTGAGTTCGATGGCGGAAATTCCCAACAACCCTTCGAACAACTTGTAGAGTAATGCGTGCAATAGCATCTATGATACGTCTCTGTAAATCCATTGGAGTGGTCGGTCGATTTGTGTAAGCAACATCTTTGATGAAGCCGCACAGATAGAAGTCGAGGGGCGTAAGATCCGGTGATCGTGGAGGCCACAAAATGTAACTCCGACCAATCCAACGATTCGAGAGCAACCGTTCAGATAATTTTTTATAACTCGAATGAAATGAGGTGGAGCACCATCCTGCTGAAACCACATTCAAACATCATCAAACTTCAAACTTCGTCTCTGTCTTGTTTGCAAGTTCACGTTCTTCATCAAAACTGGTAGTTGATTATGTAAGAATTCCAGATAATTTTGTCCGTTGACAGTACCATTGAAGACTTATGCGCCTATTACTTGCCCATTAACAACACCGCACCACACGTTTACTTTCCAATGTTGCTGATGATCGATGTGCTGAGTCCAGTGAGGATTTACCCTTGACCAATAATGACAATTGTGTCGATTTAACGATCCAGTACTCTGGAACGTTGCCTCGTCGCTGAAGAGAACGTACTGAAAAAAATGTAGATCTTCATACAGTCTCTGCAACGCCCAGTTACAAAAATCAACACGATTTTGCCTGTCTTGCGCAGACAATGCTTGAGTCAACGTTATGTGATACGGGTGGTAGCGGCCAAATTGCAAAATTCTTTGTACGGTGCTCCATCCTACTCCTAAATCTCGCTCAATTTCTCTCAAACCGATGTGAAGATTCATGTGAATCATAGCGAATATGGCAACAGATCGGGGATCATTAGGATTAATACCTTGTTGTCGTTGTTGTCGTCGTCGGAGGATTCTCCCTCTTCTACAACTCCTTTCAATCTTCTGAATAACTGAATCTGTTGGATAATGTAGGCGATTGCGTTCTCAATATGTTCGAGCAGCGCCTAAATACACTCCTCCACATTCTCCCAAAACGAGTATAATATCGACAATTTTACTGGCTGAATACATCTTGATGTGTTTAATGAAATGATACTAACTCGATTCTGATTGAATTGGCACTGATGAGAATAAAAGAATCCTCGACGGAGTAGGAAAACTTTTTGTTCATTGTTTACATTTGATAATTCCGGTTGGTAAACAGGTCAACGGAACAATTACACCAAGGTGCGCCAAGGATGTTTGAATCTTCAACTTTACCACATAATTTTTTTTGTGGCAGTTTTCGAGCCAAATTAGAAGAAATTACATGAATGACGAGGTATCTGAAAATAACTTATCAAGATGAACAAGTTTAATTGAAAGGAAAAATGCGGTTGCCATTTGAAAAAAAGCACTTTGTGCTTGCAGCTTGCAAGCATGAGCTTGAAGGATAAAAAATAATGAATGTATCGAATGTCCCCCTCGAAACCCTACAATTTTTGTATTGAATATTTTTTTGGTACTCGCCCGCCTTAGGAGATATTTGGCCGCATTTTTTCAAATGGGATACCCTATATATATATCTTTAATGCCTACAGGAGGTTAGGCGGTGTATGAGGCGAATTTGAGAGTGAATTTCTGTGGTTCCTGGTAGCTTAGTCGGTAAGAGTGCCCGGCGCGTATCTGGGAGACCCGGGTTCGATTCCCGGNGTGTTTGAGGTGAATTTGAGAGTGAATTTCTGTGGTTCCCGGTAGCTTAGTCGGTAAGAGTGCCCGGCGCGTATCTGGGAGACCCGGGTTCGATTCCCGGCTGGGTGAAACGGAAATTTTTTTTCTCTGAATTCTAATTCTCTTAGAATTTTTTTTTTATGTATATATACGCTGTGCATATATATATATATATATATATATATATATATATATAT